>NC_065449.1:61822752-62131231 GCF_917563875.1 Diabrotica virgifera virgifera | reverse complement strand
TATCCACTACTTATTCTCAAATTTTCAAGCAAATCGATCCATTCTGTAAAAATTGCGAGGTTTGGTCCTATTTTAAGCTTCATTACTTGGACTAAATAATAATATGATTAAAATAAATAAGCAAATTGATATTCTGTTATGTGATTTCCGCATTGGTAATTTGTCATTTGGCAACCGATTTTAAAAAAGTTTATATCGCTGGATAGGTAAATGAACGTTCTTCAATTCACAAAAAAATTTACTGGGTGTTTCTTTAAAAAGTTAACTTTTTAAAAAATCTGTCATTTTTTTTAAATCGATATAAAAATTCAATCCATTCAAACAAAACTTTTACTAAAATAAAACATTTCAGCGAAAACCACATATTTCTACCTTGAGCCGTTTAGAAGTTATAGACAGTTAAAATGGGGAAAAACATAAGTGGACACCCGTTATTCAGAAACGATTTTAGCATGTAAATGTCATAATCCCTGTGAAACAACCGTCTCTAAACTCTTATAGTACTCACTCCAGTAACTCGTATCTACGAGTTACTAGCGTCGTCGTGTAACTGAGCTTAGAATGAGTATATTAATCTGCAAATGAGTATATTAATATAAACTGAAAATGACAAATTTACTACTGAGTCTGAGTTCTATTCTGTTGCGTTCCGAGAGATTTATTGATCAGTATCGATTGTTTATCTGTTACGAGTGGGAATTGACTTCAAATCATTTCACAACTAATTCAGTCAATTTGTATTCTACGAACCCCCTAGTGGGAAAGTTTTGGGGTAGTTCTGATTTTTTTTATTATATACAATATACGTATTTTGGGATGCTGAATATGAATATGAGGTTTGCGGACAAAATTTAGTGACGAAACATTGAAAAAATCGCGAAAAAACCGAAACATTTCTGCTTTTTTCCCGCTTTTTTGCGTAAATCTCGAAAACTATTAACTTTTAGTAAAAGGTCTGTCAACATAAATTAAAGTACTTAAAATTATCTACAAATATCACTATTAACTTATTTTCTAGAGTGTAAGTTGAAAAATGCCAATTTTTAACGGTCTCTGCAAAACCCACTTTTTTACATTCCAAACCTTTATTTTTTATTAGAATGCTGTCACTTGACCAATTTCTCCTAGATTTTTGAACAATTAATTAAAAAACAAAGTAGTCAAACTTCCTTTTATGGAAATAATAATTAATAAGAAAAAAAATCGAAATTATACAAATTCAGTCTCACAAAAGGTATGACCATAGTATGACTCAAACAAAATAAAACTTAAAATATCGTTATTATTAGTATTCCAAATTATAATACAAAACAAATTAAAATAGAAAATGTATGATATAAAATTATATGAGCTGCTGTCTTTTTTGAAGGTCTTGGATCTGTCTCTCCGGTGGCGATGAGTCCCGATATATATTCTGCTTGTTCTGGAAAATAAAAGAGATGGTGTCAGTTCTGAAGGAGAAATGAGGATTGCAAAATAGATTGTGAGATTAAACATACCTTGCGCATTGTGCTGAGGTTCTTCGATGTCATCATGTCCTGGTTCAGGGTCTGATTGCTCCAACTTCAGCGTCAGGGGTAGTTCTCCTGGAAAATAAAAGATTTAGTGAGATGTTGCCTTGTAATCATATATCAAGGAGAGAAGAATGAATACGAAAAAACTTGTGAGACTTTACATACCTCTGTCTCTTTCTTCAGCCTCTTCTAGGTCTATATCACAGCTATCTTTCGGGGGCTCAACATTTTCACACAGTCCTTCGCATGACTTGCAAATTGGGGAAAAATTGAGGCCCGCCTTCCTGCATCAACAATTGCGTTGGCAGCCCTTTTTACACTTACAAGAAATATAGCGTAGTAGTGAGCTTGGTTCAGGGTCCAAAGTGGTTGGCACTGGCACGAGACCACTAGTAGTTTTTTTCTCAACCCCACTCACTTGGATCTTTTTGTTGCTCGTCAGGTGTGGCTTGATATAAGGATACCCATTGCTTCACCTGATAGTAAACTCTTAAGTGAATGATTTCTTGCAGTAGCTTCGGTAGGGGGTAATGAGGCAATGTTGGTCTTATTTTTGTATGATGAAAATACGTATCTTAAATCGTACAGACTGGTTTCTTTTTTTCTTCCATATAGAGCCATGAGAAACATGTTCCATTCTGTGGAAAGCTCATCTTGATGTGCATTAGGGTCTTTAAAAGTCTTAATGATTGGTTGCAAGTCTGTGTTTTTCTGCAGGACTTTAAAAAATTTCAGTTTCTAGTGATTAAACAACGCAGAAGTAGTATCACAACCATTCATCGCATGTAGGAATAAGATATGGTCCATTAGGATTTTTCAGCAGCCAGATGAGAATTGTAGAAGCTTTGCGAAACCTTTCCTTTTCCTTGTTTTAGAAAAAATACTTTTTTTGGTTTAGGACTACACAGGCCAATCAAAATGAACAAAAGATAATATCTTCTTCCACCTCTGTCACATGTTCATTTGACGGTGCCATCTCAAGAGCTGTTGTGATAATTAGGATATCAGCATCCTCCAGAGCTTGCCTTGAATTAATTTTTGCATCATGAAGTTTCTTCATTAACATATATATCAACCGGCCCCTATTCTTTGGGTTTACAAGAAATCTATCCTCCGAGACAGTGGGTACCATAATTTCTGTGAATGATATTGCAGCAGATTGTGTTCTTTGTGCTCTTCTCAATCGTTCTATGCGCTTGGTGCTATCACAAGTCTCGTCAGGGTATTGGTCGAAAACGACAATGGCACTTGATTTGTAGTTTGATTTGACATATGGTACATAACTGCTGCAAATTTCTGCATATGTCTGACTGTGGCGCCATTTTACACAGTGTAACAAAAAAAAAAGCTGGAGTATTTCGGACATCTAACGAGATGCCCCAAATATAGGTTACTGCAAAATATTATGCAAGGAAAAATAGCAGTCAAACGCAGTCCACTACGAAGAAGAATGGTTAAGGAACTTAGTACGGGAGATTGGTATTGTGTTGATACAAACATGATGCCATTTAGGGTGGCAGTGAATACAATTAAGATTGCTATGATGGTAACCAACGTTCTGAAAGGATATGCTACATGAAGAAGAAGAAGTAACAAAATAGTTCCACTATTAGACATTAGGAGAAATTCATCAAATTACAGCATTCTAATTAAAAATTATAGCCCGGGAGGTAGTGTCAAATTTGACCGGAGCATTTTAGCATGGCTGGTTTCTTTTTATTTAGGTAGGTGTTCCAAAGTTTATTAACAAATGATGTGTCAGCTGGCCCAAAACCGGGGATTTTAGACAAGAAAAGGTAAAATATGAAAGTTGATGGAAAAACGCTACAACTTTAATGTCAAATATTTATACACGTTATTCAGAACATTTGATAGCCTTGCTTACTTGGCTCCTACCTTTCACTCAGGAGATCCAGGTTCAAATCCTGGCGCGGAAAATTCTTTTTGTTTTTTAAATTGACATTTTATTTTGAAAAATACATAATTATTTTTATAATACCACGTTTTTATTATTTATACGAGACAATATAAAAAAATCTATTTGTCTTTTTTAGAACCGCAAACTATGCATTTTTGGTCATAATATTATGATTGATTTTAATAAGCAAATTTGTTGTACATGAACCTCTGAAGGTTCCTGAGTTGGTAAGACCAACAATCTAAGTGGAAAGGGAGACATTATTTGTTATTTTTTTGGACAAACTGTTTTTTCTTAATTTTATAAAATATGTTGTAGAACCGAAAGATACAACCCTAAATTTTCACTTTTCTCTCACCAACCCCCATTTTTTAATAGCAATCTAAATATTTCCCTATTCTCTATAATACATAAAAATGAATGTTTGTCTGTCTGTACCTATGTCCCTTATAGAATCGTAAACTATGCATTTGGTAGAAAAAATGTATAGGTACACAATATTTTTTAGTATTTTTTGGCTTTCTGGTAATTTTTAGGTATTAAACTTTCAAACATTATTTAGTTTTAAGGCGGTACGAAGTTTGCCGGGTCAGCTAGTTAATAATAAAAAAATATTCTTGGACTAGTGTGGTAAAGATTAAAAAGTATAAATCAATATTTTATGAATTTAACATTGTAATAAAAAAGCGTCAGCTGCATCATGTACGTTGCAAAAAATGTTAGCTGGCCAAGTGGACATGCCGTAGTATTATAAAAATAACTATTTTTCAAAATAAAATGTCAATTTAAAAAACAAAAAGAATTTTCCGCGCCAGGATTTGAACCCGGATCTCCTGAGTGAAAGGTAGGAGACAAGTAAGCAAGTCTATCAAATGTTCTGAGTAACGTATATAAATATTTGACATTTAAGTTGTAGCGTTTGTCCATCAACTTTCATATTTTACCTTTTCTTGTCTAAAATCCCCGGTTTTGGGCCAGCTGACACATCATTTGTTAATAAGCTTTGGAACACCTAGATAAATAAAAAGAAAACAGCCATGCTAAAATGCTCCTGTCAAATTTGACACTACCTCCCTGGCTATAAGTTTTAGAATGTACAAAGTGGGTTTTGCAGAGGTTTTGAAATTTTCAACTTACATTTTAGAGCAAACGTTTCGTCTGAAAAAAGTATATAGTAATATTTGTAGAGATTTTTAAGTATTTTAATTTCTGTTAACGAACCATTTACTAAAAGTTAATAGTTTTCGAGATTTAAGCAAAAAAGCGGAAAAAAGCAGAAATGTTTCGCTTTTTCGCGATTTTTTCAATGTTTCGTCACGAAATTTTGTCCGCCAACCTCATATTCGGATTCAGCAGCCCAAAATACATATATAATGGAAGAAATCAGAACTACACCAAAACTTTCTTAGTAAAAACACAATTTTATTGAATTAAACACGCGTACTCATGAGTTATCGATGCTAAGAATCTTTATAGCTCTTTTAATTCAATTTCATTATATTTTAAAAAATAATGCAAACTTTATGGTAGGGGAGCAAAGTATGCTAAATGTGCAGTCACTCGAGCGCTTTGGGGACCTATTGGGTTGTGAAGAGTAGGTCCTAAAACCAAAAAAAGTTAAGTAAAGTTTTCCATTTTAGTGGGCGCTTGCCATTTTTTAATTTAATTTTCCATTTCCAACAATCGTTTTTTCCGATTATAACGCCATCTATCCATAATTCGAAAAAATGTTTCGAATAAAAGTTACTTATTTTTACGTAAGGAATCCAAATCTGCAATAAAAAATGAGGGCTCCTATTTAAGATTTTAAAGTCACCCCCCACCCCCACCTTCGTGGGGGTCATGTTTGGTGCCATTCGATAGATTTTTCAAAAATATTGAATAATTGTATTTTACAGTTTTCCGGTCTGATGTTCATTTCGCGAAATATCGCGGGATTCGTATTTAAAATATTAAATTTACCCCCCACCCCTCTCCGTGGAAAGTCGTGTTTAGTATCATTCGATAGCTTTTTAAAAAATATTGAGCACATATTTTTTAGTTTTTCGATCTGTCACTCATTTAGCGAAATATTCGCTTTTTTCTTGTGAAACTTTGGGCCTCAAACATTTCCTTACGCCCGGCTCAAATCGTCAGATTTTTGAAATATACACTCTTTTGCATGTACTTAACTTACCTTATCTTAATCTGACAATTTCGAGTATTTTTAAGGATAGATTTTTTTTTTCGGACCCCTCTTAACGAACTCCCCTGTGTTAAGAGCTAATATATGGTAGAGATACATCTGCAGGGTACCAGGTTTCTCCCCATATGATAATCTGACGCGCTCGAGTAACTGCAAAAATCCCCGCTTGGGCTCCCCTACCATTATAATTATTGTTGATAAAAAAATATCTTTTCTCGTTCTCAACCAATTTTGACGGTTTAAATGAAATTATCTAGACTTTTTGGGTACGTTCATCAAATGTAAATTCTAATTCGGTTTTGTGCCACGACAAATACGAAAATCTCCTAACAAAACGTTGGGAGAATTGCTAAATAGCGCTTATTGATTGAAGTCTTCATTTGCCATAGCCGGAAATAAAATTAAAGAAAGTTCAAATTACCGGAATTCGTTTATTAAGGGAAGAATCTTATAAGTCAATTTATATAAAATGTCCGTTTATTTTAAACAAAGGAATTTTGAAAAAAGGAAGGATAGAATATAATAGGACATAGATCCACAGATACGTAAAGTACCACAGGCTGTGGGTGAAAAAACGTGTTATAATTCAGGAATTTTTGAATCCTATCAGGTGTTGTAAAGGACGATGGCAGGAGTAACCTATATAAAAATGTTATCAAAAATTTTGTGCGCTTTTTTATTTATGACGTTTTCCATTTGTTAAATTTGCTATTTTTAAAGATTTTTAATTTTGGAGCTTGGGATATTCATTTCAGAGAAAAACGTTTAAAATAGAAAGTTGTCTTCTTCTTAACGTGCCCTATCAAGTCCCCTTGACGTTAGCGATTAATATGGCGAAACTGTCTCTGCTTCGAACTATTCTAAATAGGTGTTTTCCTTTCTTTATTCCTGTCCACTCCCGAATATTCTTCAACCAAGAGGCCTGCTTTCTACCAATTCCTCTGCGTCCTTCGATTTTACTTATCATAATAAGTTGAAGAATATTATACCGGTCTCCCCTTACTAAGTGTCCAAAATAGGCCATATTTCTTTATTTGATATTATCAAGCAGCTCGCGGGTAGCATTATCTCTCTTAAGGACTGCCACATTTGTCAGCATAGCCGTCCACGGTATTTTTAGTATACGTCTGTGCAGCCACATTTCAAAGGCCTCCAAACGGTTAATGGTGGATATTTTTAATGCCCATGCTTCGACACCATACAAGAGGACTGACCAAATGTAGCATTTAATCATGCGCTTTCGAAGTTGAAGTTGCAAGTTATCATTACAGAAGAATGACCTCATTTTTAAAAATGTCGTGCGGGCTATCTCGATTCTACATGTTATTTCTTTATCTGGATCTAGTTGTTTAGTAATATGGCAACCAAAATATTTAAAACTGGGTACTCTTTGAATTATATGACCATCAACATATAACCGTGAATCTTGATGGGCCAAACGGCTAAATACCATGTATTTTGTTTTTGAACAGTTTATATTTAGGCCAAACTTTCTTCCCACTGTGTCAATGACATTTAAATGGTGTTGTAATCAATTCATATCATCACTTAAAATAACTGTATCGTCTGCATATCTGATTGTATTTATCAGAATTCCATTAACTTTCACACCCCATTCCAAATTATGCAGCGCTTCCTTAAATATTCTATCTGAATATAAATTGAATAACAGTGGAGACAGTATACAACCCTGTCTGACACCTCTTTGTATTTTGCATATTTCTGTTGATTTTCCATTTATGCAAGCTGTCGCTGTTTGACGCCCGTATAATTTTTCTATGATTCGTACATCTTGAATATCAACTCCTTTATCTTTTAATATTTAATTAATTTGTGATGTTCTACTGGAGCAAAGGCCTTATCATAGTCAATAAATACAGCAAAGACGTCTTTCCTTTGACATCTGCATTTCTGCAATAACACATTTAGTGCAAATATTGCGTCCCGGGTTCCCAGTCCATTTCTGAAGCCAAAGTGTGTTTCATCCTGGTCTTCTTCACATTTTTCTGATTCTTCTGTAGATTATACGTAGAAAGACTTTCAATGTGTGGCTCATAAGACTTATTATTCTATAATCACTACAGTTTTTGGGACATTGTTTTTGGTAGGGTTATGAATTCGGACTTTAACCAATCTTCATGGATATCACCAGTCAAATAAACATCATTGAAAAGTTTGACTAAAAAAATGCTTTTTTCAAACTAACTTAAAAAATTATTAATGATACCGAAAATCACAAACAGTAAAAAAATGTAGGTTTTGCTTTTTTAAATATTCTGTATTCTTTGTTTTTGTTGGCAAAAATTGGTTAAGATATGGCTGTTCAAAATTTGCATACACTCGAGATTATTGACTAGTTCAAGTTCGTTCAACTACAGCCCATTTAAAACTAAGCACTTTGAACCGATGAAACTTACATATAATATAAACAATACATACACAAGTAAAGTAACCTGCGAAGTGGTTACGATTTTTTATTTGGAATTCTAATTAGGGGGTGATTTTCATGACTTTTTTACCAAAAAGAAAATTCCAACTTTATTTTGAGCATAACTTCCTTACCTTTAATGCTGGGAACTTAAAAAAAACAAAAATAAACCTTTTTCTAATAGCATTAAAAAAGTTTAAAGGAGTCTTCCTCAAAAAGTGCTTCATTTTTTGGTTATTTTACGTTGAAATATTCAATTTTGAATTTGGCGAGTATGAACCTAATTTTTATTACTTAGGATTCATTATTTTACTAGATCGAGGGATCTTATATATGCAACATTTTCTTCACTTCTTTATGGGCTATATTTTTGCTAAAAATGTGTTTTTCAATGAAATACTTACTTTTTGAGTTACTTGCAAGAAACTTACTAAAAACGTGTTTTTTCTTTGTTGAAAAATGAACGTATTTACTCGCAAATAACTCGAAAAGTATTAACTTAGTGAAATAATGCTATAAAACAACAGTTGCTTAGAATTAGTCAATTTATCCATTTCCGGACTTATTTTGAACGTATATTTTTTCACCCCCATAAGGGTTAAACTCACCCCCAGAGCAAAAGCACACATCGGCCCAGTATCACTTTTCTTCTTTGACATGTTATTTATGTGTACGCCAAATTTCATGTCAATCCAAGCGGTTCTTTAAAATTTGGAGCAAATACACTGATTCAATGTACAATACCGATACAAATCACAATCGTGAAGAAAAATAAATCTCCACTCCAGTTTAAAAATCATTTTTAATAATTAAATGAAATTTTCTTTTAAAATAATTTGTATTGTAAGATAATATAGGTCTTTCTTTATTCAATGACTGTGAAATAATTTCTTAATTTTTATAAATAAAGACACCACCATTTAAGAAACAAAAACAATTATCTCGGCTTCACGTGGTCGCAGAAAATTTTTATTTTGTTTTAAATCTTTATTTTGTCTCCAGAAATAATAATCTTCAAGTTAGAAACTTATAGAAGGTATAGGGGCCGCTTTAATTCTAAATTTTTATAACGAAATTTGCCCCTTATTTTCAAATCCAAAATAAGAGATTGTTTATACAATAACTCCGTTCATTTTAAAGATACCGTATCCATTCAAAAACTATTTTAAAGAAATTTCAAGGATTACACAATTAAATTAATCACATATATGTATATTTAACATCTTTTGTTTTTAAAAGATAAATGGTTAAAGGGCACAAGAAAGGTGATATTGGCACTATTGACCTAACACCACACAACCTACCTACAGTAATAAAAAAACAAAAAAAATTTGTTAACAAAAAGTCATCATACTGAATCATTTTTTTCGTATCTTATAGTCCAGGGCGCATCTGTTTTGAGATGGACGTTCAGAGGTGACTCAAATTTTTTTGCAGCAATTGCTTGAAAGTAACTCAAATAATAATATTTGAGTTATCCTCCCACTCAAGATGGTCCGGAACATTGTTTAAATAATCAAAATGTCAAAATATGAAGGAAAAATTCGATTTTTTTATTGGTTTTTTGATTATAACTTTGAAACTATTCATTTCTGAGAAAAGTTGTACTGACATAAAAGTTGCGCAATTAAATTTTCTACAATATAGAATTGGCTAAAAATTTAAAGAGTAGTCACCCTTGTTGCAAAATAGCAATAATTGCGAAAAAAAACCATACAAAAACAAGTATTGGCATTTTACGTTTTTCAACCATTTATGCTACACTTAGGACCTTCATATTTTACCATGAAAAACTATACGATATATTTAAACAACACTGTAAATTTCATTAAGAGCGGTTTAATAGATTTTGCAAAATAAATTTTGCAATCCAGCTTTCGTAAAAAAAAATCATTTTTTAAAATGTTGCAGGACTGAAAATAAAGCAGATAGCAAGTTGAAATTTTTTTTGCGTATAGAAGTGTACAGTACCTTTCATTTTCAATTTGCAAAATTAAAATCGATTAACTACCACGGCGTCAGGAATTTTTTTAAATAAACATTAATTATTGGTGCTGCGCGCAGGACAGCGGCGTTCGATTCACACAAGTTGATTTCCACCAAAATTTCTTCCAATCTTTATCTAATATATTATTTTCTTACTCTATAATTTGTTGTATTTTAATACTTTAATTCCACAAAAATTAAACTAATTTTATTACTGTTTGTGAAATATTGTTTAAACAGTTGCATATTATGTTTAAAAATAATAAACATTTATTCCCTAAGTTAAAATATATGAACAATGAAAGTTTTTGCTAACAAAAAGTGTTATTTCAAAGGATAGAGTATGTGCTTTTATTTTGCAATAAACAAGTTTATTTATTTATATCGAAATGTAATAAAAATTAAAATGTATCAATCATTATCAAAGGTCATTGGAATGCCCAATCAGAGCAAACTATCCGCTGTCCTGCGCGTAGCACCAATAATTAATGTTTATTTAAAAAAATCCTGACGCCGTGGTAGTTAATCGATTTTAATTTTGCAAATTGCAAATCAAAGGTACGGTACATTTCTATAAGCAAAAAAAATTTCAACTTGCTATCTGCTTTATTTTCAGTCCTGTAACATTTTGAAAAAATGAATTTTTTTTGCGAAAGCTGGATTGGAAAATTTATTTTGCCAAATCTATTAAACCGATCTTAATGAAATTTACAGTATTGTTTTAATGTATCATAAAGTTCTTCTTAGTGAAATATGAAGGTCCTAACTGTAGCATAAATGGTTAACAAACGTAAAATGCGAATACTTGTTTTTGTATGGTTTTTTCACAATTATTGCTATTTTGCAACAAGGGTGACTATTTTTTAAATTTTTAACCAATTCTGTATTGTAGTAAACGTAATTATGCAACTTTTATGTCAGTACAACCTTTCTCGGAAATGAATACTTTTAAAGTTATAATCAAAAAACGAAGAAAAAAATCGAATTTTTCCTTAAATTTTTGACATTTTGATTATTTAAACAATGTTCCGGACCTTTTTGAGAGGGAGGATAATTCAAATATTAATATTTGAATTATTTTCAAGCAGTTTCTGCAAAAAAATTTGAGTCACCTCTCAACGTCCAAATGTACTAATATTTTTACAGATGCGCCCTGGTCTATTAGTCCAAGCAAAGAAGCTTAAAATAGGACAAAACCTCGCAATTTTTACAGAATGGATTAATTTGCTTGAAAATTTGATAATAAATAGTGGATAGTCCAAGGATCAAAATCTATATCATGCCGAAAGTCGCTTTTACTATGGGAGTGGTTGCCACCCATCTCGGGGGTGGACATTTTTTATTATATTTTAATCGCAAAAGTTGGTAAAAACGTTCATTCTAAGCACACAACTTCACACAATTTTTTGATAAAATTGATAGTTTTCGATTTATTCGCTATCGAAAGTGTTAGTTTTATATAGAAAAAATCAATGTTTTTAATAAGTTTTCTGCTAATAACTCCAACATTTTCGTTTTATCAAAACAACTTTACTTAAAATAAATGTACCTTTTAAAAAAATAAACAAAACTGTTTTTAAAATTTTCTTTATGACCAATACTAATAGAGCTATAGTTTTTTATATGTTGGCTCTTCTTCGTCAAATGCTAAATATTGTAGTTTCAAAGTCAAATGACGGGAAAACTGTGCAGTTTTCAAAGACAACTTATTTAAACTAATTTAAAGTACTTAAACATGTCTATCTCCAGAAATAAAAGCAAAGTCTTTAGCTCAAAAATTAAGTGATTTATAATGAAAATAATATCAGTCCCTATTTTTTTTCAGCAAAAAAGTGATGGCAGGCAACCCCTAATCATCACCCTAATTAAAATTAGTCATTAGCCTTATTGAGACTTTTTTATTTATGTATTATTAATAGGTTTTAGAAGTTTGACCGGCTTAGAATGATTAGTTTTTAAAAAAATTGAGTTAAAAGCGAATAACGAATTTTTGTAGTTTGGAAAAAATGGCTTTTTCTTCAGAATAGCAAGATTAGCATCAAAAATAGAAAAAAAATTTTATATATAAAATATGAAATTGTAGCTTTTTTAATTCTCAAGAACCTGCTTTGCAAAAATTTTTTCTACGGCAAAAATTGAGTGAGCTATTGACAATTAAAACTTGTAATAACATGCAAAAACCACCTTAACAACCCTTTCAAAGTCACATCTTTTTGCGACTGAGGATTTTAAAAAGAGTTAATATTAACAGGCTAATAGATCTTGTAAAAACATATAAAATAATTTTTTACCGAACTTCCTAGAATAAAAAATAAAAAGTTACGGTTAAAAAATCAATATAATTTTTTGAAAAAAAAAAGGAGAAATCCAATTGGAAGCATAATAATGTAAGTTAGTGGTTTTTTAGTCATTGCCTTATTTATTCTTATTTATTTATGTATTATTAATAGATTGCAGAAGTTGGAGAGGCTTAGAATGACTAGTTTTTAAAAATCTGGAGTTAAAAGCAAATAACGAATTTTTGTAGTTTGGTAAAAATACCATTTTCTTCAGAATAGAAAGATTAGCATCAGAGATACGAAAAAGGTTATTAATACAAAATTGTAGGTTATTTAATTCCCAAGAACTTGGTTTGAAAAAAATTTTTCTACGGCAAAAGTTGAGTGAATCGTAAATGAGTATATAGAAAAACATTGATTTTTTCTATACAAAATTAACACTTTTGATAGCGAATAAATCGAAAACTATTAATTTTATCAAAAAAATGGATAGAACATTTTTTGCTTACAATGAATATTTTTATCAACTTTTGCGGTCAAAATATAATAAAAATTTCCACCCCCATGGTAAAAGCGCCTTTCGCAATCATATAGATTTTGATCCTTGGACTATCTACTACTTATTTTCAAATTTTCAAGCAAATCGATCCATTCCGTAAAAATTGCGAGGTGAAAAGCTTCGGTTCCTGGCCTATCTAATCACTTATCATTTTCGAGTTACATGGAGAAAAAGGCAGATTTTTTAGAAAATTTAAAAATGCGCTCTATAATTTGATCTCAGTTTTTTTTGTTAAACCTGTCCAGCTATTTTAATATAGAAATATTACTAAAATAAATGGTTTTTTAGAAGGAAAACGACGCATTTATATTCTGGTGGATGCACTGTAAATATACTGCTTATTATCTTTCCTTAAAATATCAGTGTTCTTTTCAGTGTCAATCTTTTCTGCGCCATATCTCGCTTAGTTTGAATATAATCGACATTTAAATTGTTCATTTTAAAGGGCGTCTCAATCGCCACAAAAGTATTTGTATTATACATGTCAAATCGGCCATTTTTTTGTTGTAATCCATTGCTTCTATTAGGACGCAATTCGGAGCCAAATATCCTCATTGGCTGCATAATAGCACAATGAGAAATAGAATGCAACAAATAAAAAATTATACTTAATGTACATATTCATACGAATTATAGTAGCCAAAGTTTATCATCGATTTTATAATGAAACAATGCCACATGGGAAAAGATAACAATAATTTGTGCATTATTCTCTGCTCAAAGGGATACATAATTGCTTTTTCCACCTACCTCTACCGAAAGTATACTTTTCCGGACCTGATTGTAGGGAGCAAAGTTGTACTTTTCCTCCCTAGGGAGGAAAATATTTTTCCTCCCTAGGGAGGAAAAGTAAAAGTGACGTCATAATATTTCATTCATGAAATATAACTTACTGACGCCCTGTATAATATCTATTTTCTATTACGGAGTATCTATACATTTTAACGTTTATTTATAAAACATCCTATATTTTGCAGAATGGTAAAAAACAGTAAATTGTTATTTTGATTTAACAATGTTTACATTAATAATTTGACTTATATTTGACAGCTGACAGTTATATTGTACCTACTTGTTGTTTTAGTTCTAATAAATTTTGTTGGTTAGTTACATAAATAAATTAAGTAAAAATGACAAAATTACTTGTTATTTGAGGAAGGTGGAAAAACCATATGTATAACATGGGAGTAAAGTGCCTTTTCCTCCCTTGAATGATTACTGCCCTCCGCTACGCGTCGGGCAGTAAACTTCATTCTCGGGAGGAAAAGTTACACTTTCCTCCCTTGTTATACAAATAGCTATTTCCGAACAATCCCGACTTCATGTGTTACGTGTCATATTAAATTCGATCTAAATTGACACGAAATGCTTTTGAACGTTATAAATATTCAAGGTAATTGAAATACCCGTAAGAGGGTTTGATTTATTATTGATAAATTTGACCCAGATAACAAAATCTGTCACGTTACCCTTAGGGTTCAAATATTTCTAGAAATAAATTTTGATGTGTACTTCGATATTTCGAATCAACCCAACTAAACTAGTATGAGTGGGTATATGTTATTGTAAATTTGGTACAAAAGCGGTTAGCTTGGAATATTTTCTGAAATTTAAAAATATTCAAGAATTATTTCTCAAATATATTATGAGCTATACAAGGTGATTGATTAGTGGGGTAAAGCTCAATAGATCCTCTATACTAATAGATATCAATAAAAGTTAACAACAAAAATTGTAGCCACCCTTGAGCTTCACATTACAAAATTAGTTAGAATGTTACAGGGTGTTCGATAACACAGTGGCAGATCAAGCTTATGTTTTTTTAAATGGAACACCCTATATTTTATTTTAATTCGAAGTCATGTTAACTTCTTCATCACAAAAATATAAACGTTTGTTATGTTATACAGGGCCTTTACAAAGTTATAAACAATTTTATATGAAAATCTTAATAAGTTCAAGTCCGTGTATAAATAAAAATAAGCACAAGAGCAATGGTTTATTAATACCATATTTTTTATTTATTGTCAAAATTTTCAAGAATTATTGAAATTGCTAATTTTCTTTATATCAAATACAGGGTGAGTCACAACGCAAGTACATTATTTTTTCAATTACTAAATAGAAAACCCTGTATATTATATCACTATTGAAAAGTAGCATATCCGTACTTTAATTTTTGGATAACATTCCCTCTGTCCAAATTTATTAGTTTTCGAGATATTTTCATTTTTCAATGGACCAGTAGCGTGGCTACCCAAATCACCAGATTTTAATAAACTGGGCTGATTTTTTTGGGGTTACGTTAATAATGAAGTTTATAAAATACCTCCAACAACAAGGGATGAGATGAGAAATAGAATACAAAGTGTATTTCGATATGATAATTTACAAATGCTTCGTAGACTATGTAGCTCATTCAATGATTGTTTTAGGCGTGCATAAATGTGTTAGGAGGTAATTTTGAACACCTTATGTAATTAAATATTAAAAATACTTTATCAAAAGTAGCTTCTAATTTTTTCAAACATGTTTTTTTTTTGCACAATGTATGACTGATAAGTTATTTTTCGTTCTTTATTTGTTACATTGTTACATATACACATACAAAAGTAGTGTTTAATTGTCTTCACAAAATGTATTTTTTCTACGGCCGTACTAAAAGAGCCACTTTCACGCACGCATTTCGTTTCCGAAAGTTGCACTTTCCCGCACGGCGTGCGTGAAGTAAATTTTTCCGCACGGCGTGAGGGAAAGTAAAATACCTTGTAAAATCGCATTAAAATATATGATAATACATGCAATAAACTAATATTTAGATATAATTTACTAATTTATTTCAATTTTATCTTATTGTGTTCATGATTTAATGAAATAAGCGCGATAATTCGGTGAAATAAAATTATTTTGACATAATATTTAAAAGCCAGATCAGTAAAGATTACAATGGTTTTGAATCGTCGTCATGGAAACCAATATCGTCGTCGTGGTAACCCATTATATTGAAAGTATGGTTTTGACAACCTCGTCAAATAATTAATTTGTGTATTTTCACATCTAAATAAAAATTGATATAACTATTTTTTGTGGATTTTTTTTAAACGTACGGCCCTGGAAAAAATATTGTTCCTAACTCATGCGGAAAGTGTCTTCCCCTCACTCGACTGCTTGCCCGAACTCCGCTATCACGTCGTTCGGGTCAACGGCAGTCTCGTGCGTCAAAGTATCCTTTTCCACACTAGTTAGAAAAAGAACTATTGTGTTTGTGTGTTTTTTTGTAAAATTTATTACTAATTTTCTTTCTTTATTTGTTACATTTACATAAAAAAGTAGTTTTTAATTATTTCAATTATGTTGCATGTTGTGGTTGTGTTTTTTTTGTAAAATGTATTACTAATAAATTAATAAATTATTTTTATTTATTTATTTGCTGCATTGTTACATTGATTACCGGATTGAGAATCAGTAATCGTTAGTTGTCAATTCAATCATGGCTTACATAAAATTTAGATAATAAGACACCTAAAATAATTTGCGCCGAAAAATGAAAATATCTCGAAAACTTTAAATTTGCACATAGAGAATATTATATAAAAATTAAAGTACGGTAATGTTACTTTTCAATAATGATATAAAATACAGGGTGTTCCATTTAACATTACTGAGAAAATAGTGTACTTGCGTTTTGACTCACCCTGTATTTGATATAAAGAAAATTAGCAATGTCAATAATTTTAGAAAATTTTGACAATAAATAAAAAATATGGCATTAATAAACCATTGCTGTTGTGCTTATTTTTATTTATACAGGGAGTTGAACTTTTTACGATTTTCATGCAAAATTGGTTATAACTTTGTAAATACCCTGTATAACATAACAAACCTTTATATTTTGGTGATGGAGATCACCAAAATGTATCCGTTTGGGATGTTGGTGACCATCATGGCAATCTGTACTTTGCACATTGCTGCTATAAAAAGATTTGTGGTTGTTGTCTTGATCCACATACGTAGATTTTTCAGCCAGGAAATCCTTCGCCTTCCTGGTCCTCGCTTTCCTTCTACTTTTCCTTGCAAGATTAGTTGCAGCAGTCCATATCTTTCACTGTTCCTCATAATGTGACCGAAATATTCGATTTTGGCTGTTTTTATTATGATTAACAGCTCTTTTTCTTTTTGCATTCTCAGCAAAACACCCTCATTAGTAATGTGGTCGGTATAAGATATCTTCAGAATTCGACGATAAAGCCACATTTAAAACGCCTCAATTTTCTTATAGGTGGCGTCTGTGGGAGTCCACGACTCAACTCCGTACAAGAGTATATGAAAGATATGACATCGTGGTAACCTGATTTTTATAGGTATCGACAAGTCATGACATTTGAATAACTTTGCCATTTTTTTGAAATGCAGGTCTTACTTTCTCTATCCTACATTCGATTTCTATATAATGGTCTCAGTTTTAATTAACTGTCGTACCAAGGTAGGTGTATGTTTTTACTCTTTCCATTTGTTGACCGTTCACACTGATTCGTCCAAGTTGATGTTCCTTCTTAGCCAAGCCGCACACCAAAGAAACATGAAAAGAAAAAATGAAATATGAAACGAAAAAGATGTCCCATGAAAAGAAAACACTGCTAAACAAATCTAAAAGTCCGCCTACCAATGAAACGAGTGTGATTCATGCTCATGATACATTTTTATTTTCGGAGTTTCATAAATGGCCGGACATATATTTGTTTAGCATTGGTTTATTTCCATCAAACGTAATTTACGTTTCATGTTTCTTTGATGTGCGGCCTGCCTTAGAGATCATCATACATTTTGTTTTCTTAGTGTTTAGCGAAAGACCGTATCTCTGAGTGACTTCTGCGATTCTGTTCATTAACAAATCTTGGAGGGCTTCAGCACTGTCAGCGAATACCACTGTGTCGTCTGCGTATCTTATGTTATTGATACATTCTCCGTTAATTCGAATTCCGGCTTCAACATCCTTCACTACTTCTTGAAAGATTTCCTCAGAGTAGATGTTAAACAGCAGAGGTGATAGTATACATTTGATTTTGATATCATTTTATTCTCCTGCCTCTGTCCGGATTGATGATGTTTGATTCCAGTACAGCTTACTGATAATCCTTAAATCACAAGTGTTTATTCCAATATTGTTTTGTATCTCCATCAACTTGTCGTCGTGCTTTACAGTATCGAACACTTTATGGTAATCAATAAAACATGCACAAATATCGCAATTTACGTCTCTACATCGTTAAAATAGCACTTGTATACTAAATAGACCCTCTCTTATACCCACTGCATTTCGAAAGTCAAACTATGTACGGCTGATTTTTTTTACGCACAGTCTATATATCCTTTGATGTATAATTTATAGAAACAATTATACACTGCTCCAAGAACTTATAACGCACCAACTTAAAAATAGGTAATTTTGGATGTCTTGAATTTCCTAAACTTGTTGTCCAATTTAAGTGACTCTTTCTAAATACGGTATAGCCTTATTCTTTAACAATATTACTGTAATCAATTTATCATTTCATACTGTGTGTACCAATCAAACTTTGTTTTTTTCTCAAAGTTCGCAACACCCTGTGGAATACTCTAGCATTTATAAAATACTAAAATTTAAACCCAACTATAGCCTCAGATATTCTTAACATTTTGTTTTTCGATTCATTCGCTTATGTTGCATAATTTAAAAGTTAGGTACTTTATCTTATCTTGCACACATATTTAAACACGACAGGTATAACTTCCTTCAGCTTATTATTAAAGGGAAACTAGAGGAAAGTGGAAGGCAGACAAAGAATGGGCAGTATTGATAAGCAGGATAATCCGTTCAAAGTTTAATAAGAAAAGCCCAAATAAGAGAAAACTTTGTAGAAGTCATCGCCAACCTTTGCTAAGAATAAGAAGACGGCACCTAAAGAACAACAAGAAGAAGAAGGTACTTTAACAACTAGCCATGTTTCTCATCAATATTTTTAAATAAGTATGACAAACTTTAAGGGGAAGTACTGCTTGAAAAAATAATGACAGTATATAATGAATAATGAATAATGAATGTATGTGTATGAATAATGAAATATGAATCAATAATGAATGTATGTCCGGAAATGCTTCGTTTCCGAAATACGGGGTACTGGAATTTTTCTTACAAACTGCCGACCGATTTATTTATTGTTCTAAAATCGGTTGGCATATGCAAATGAAATTTGGTGGGTTTTAAGAGGTATTTGTTGCGCATTTTTGTCATATGTCATATAACAAGAATTTTATATTTATCATTGGGGCGCATACGGGTAATATTACCCGTATGCGCTCCAATGGTGAATATAAAATACGTTTATTCTTGCAATAGTTATTGACATTCATTATAACTGAAGAATATTAGGTTTTTTAAAGTTTTCCAGGCAACAAAATAGTAATTCACTTGGAAACTGGTTTCTTAACTAGTAAACAGTGTTTCCGATTAGCTCTTAGTTTTTATCAAAATTAAGGTGGTTTTACTTGTTAGAAAATTATCAAAGTTGGTATAATAGTGTATTATATAGTGCTTAATCCGATTTTGGGATCAAACTGTAAGTTAGATCATCTTTATTACTATTTTTTAATCAACAAACAGTAAACAACGGTTATAAATACCAGTAACGAGGTAATTAAGTAGCTTAATTACTAATGAACCTGTCCAAGCACAAGGGCCGTAATCAGGCAACATAGGCCCAATATGCAGGAAATTTCAGAGGAGAGATCTTCTGAACTTCAAAATTCTCAAGATGTCATTAATCCATCCAATCAATCAAAATTATATTCAACCGCTCTGACTCAACCTAACAAAAAATTCGCAAGCAAAAACCAAGCCATTTTATTCAATTCACTTCCAAATACAAAAATTGAAGATTATTTAAATGCCATAGCAACTAAAGTCGATTCCAATAAAATTCTCGCCATTTCCAGGATTGTAAATGATCGTAGGGTAACGGGTACAGTTGTTGGCCGGTCACTAGTGATTGGCCACTTTCACAAAAATACGAATTATTAAGATTTTCAGAAAGTATAAGGAAATAAATGTATTTGCATTGCAATTCGGCAACATTGCTATATATTTGGTGTAGCCATTATCTCTCTCAGTTAATATTGTCTAGTTGTGACTGCGTCTGTTGTTCGAAGCTTAACAGGTGCATCCAGTTTAAAGAGTTTTTTAAAGAATTTGTTAAGGAAGGCAATTCATGAGGTGAGTTATCTTGGCTAATAATATTGTGTATCTGCTTATATTAATGTTTTGTGGCGATTTAGTGGGGTACGTCTTATATTATCGGTGGTTTTAATAGTAAGGTTATAATTTTTTGGCGGTAAATTTTAGGGGCCAAGCACTGTATCTTAAAAATGTCCGCGGTATAATGATTGGCCTACCGGCCAATTACTGTACCTACTTTAAATTAAAATATTTATTATAATTTAGGCTCTTTTAGCTTAGTTTGGTCCAACACAACATATTTCAAGCATTTTTTCTAATTTTTTATGGCAATAACCAGTGGTTGGCCGACTGCCAATCACTAAACCGCAGGGTGGCCAATAACTATAATGTGCAATAAGAATATATTTTTTGTCCGGATTCGTTTTTCTAAAATTACAATTATTTTAGTTGTTATAAAATTAGTGCCAATGTGGGCAATCTGAATCAAATTTGAAACGTCCGTATTGTAGCTAACATTATTAGATACTATTAAATGATTTTTATTTCTAGAATAAAAACTGCCAAATATCCGGAAAGATAAAATATATCACAAAAAATATACAGAGCAAGATCTTCAGTCTGCTTTTCAGGCCATAAAAATGGCATGAGCCAACGGAAAGCCGCTGAACAATTTAATGTGCCAAGAGCAACACTGCAGTTTAGAGCAAGCGGAAAATTTAATGAAAAAACTACCCTTGATCCCAATCCTATTCTTTCTTTGGAGGAAGAGAATCGTTTATAGAATTAAATCGTAACATGCCAAGACAAAGGTTTTCCATTAAGAGTGGAATATATACTAGACTCGGTTAAAGGTTTTCTTGACGCAAATCCACGAGCTAATCCTTTTACTGACAACCGGCCCGGAAGAGGTTGGTATAGATCCTTTTTAAAGCGACATCCAGATTTAAGCGAGCGAACTCCAGAAGCGGTAACAGCTGCAAGTTCAGTTGTGTCTGAAAAAAATATAAGAAAATGGTTCACCGGTGTTCAAGAATATTTTCATCGTAAAGGTTACATTGATATTCTTCAAGACCTTTCACGTGTTTTAAATGGGGATGAAACCTGCTTCCTCCAATGTCCCAAAAATAAACGAGTGTTGGCTGTAAAGGGAAGCAAAAATCTATATCAAATAGAACATCACTCCAAAGTTAATTTGACGGTTATGTTTACCTTTGCAGCGTCTGGAGAAATAACAGCACCGATGATTATTTACCCATACACACGATTTCCTAGCAATGTTATAAATTCAGTTCCTCGAGAATGGGGTATAGGCTGTAGCGATACGGGATGGATGAAGAATGAAAACTTCTATGAATACATAGGAAACGTCTTATATAAGTACCTAGTTGCAAAAAACACTAAATTTCCAGTCATTTTGTTCGTTGATGGACATAAAACTCACTTAACCATTCAAACCAGTGAATTATGTTCAAAGTTACAAATTATTTTAGTGGCATTATATCCCAATGCGACCAGAATTACACAGCCTGCAGATGTTGCTGCACTTAAACCATTAAAGGCAAATTGGAACCGGGCAGTATTAAAGTTCAGACGAGAAAACCCAAACTCAGTAGTCACTAAAGAGAATTTTGCATTAGTATTAAGCACAGCCATTAGTCAATTAAAATCAGATTCCATAATTAATGGCTTTCAAGCATCTGGATTGTATCCGTGGAACCCTGAGGCAATAGACTATTCCAAATGTTTAGGAAAGAACAAAGACCCGAATAAAGGTATTAATCACACTAGTTCAATGACAAAATCAATAACATATGAAGATTTTTTACACACAGTTGGAGCCGAGAAAATAATAGAATTTCAAAGTTTGGATAATTCAGAAGAACTAAATGGAGATTCAAAATTGCTGTTTAATGTATTTAATTCATTTAAAAATATCGTAGATATACACACAATTCAGACTACATAGACAGGTGGTATCACAGATGATATACAAGATATCATCACAGAAAGAAACTCATATATCTTCAGATCTTACACTTAAACCTGCAGGTGGCAATGAAATTATATGCAACATACAAGATATTTCTGTTATTACAGAAGACAATCTACTTTCTGATTTTCTAGTTCAACTTCCCGAAAACGGTGATATTACATTATAATATACAAGATACTATTGTCATAGAAGATACAATGACTTTAGATATTCAATCGACATCCGATAATCTGCCTTCAGTAAATCAAGACAACTCATATAAAGAAATTGACACCTCAATTGACAAATTCTTTTTTGGCCAAAAACCCCAGAAAGAAAGGGTAAAAAGCAAACAGAAAGGTTGCCTTTCGTGCTCACTTCTTCAGATCGTCAAAATGCAGAGAGGCTTAAAACTGAAGAGAAAGAAGAACAATAAAAAATAAAATTAGAACGAAAACAAAAGCGAATTGACGCAAAAGCAAACAATAAAGGTAAACAAAATAAAGAAACCAAGAAGAAAGTAATAAAAAAAATTGCCAATTCCGAGAGCAAAAAATGTCAAAATGTTGCGAAGAATAAAGAAAATGTTACACTAAGTACAGGAGATATTGTAGATACAAATACTTTTAAAGCAGACACACTTCTTGATCATACAATTAAAAGCACTACTTTGGGAAGTTGAGTTAGAGTACATATACCAGAAGTGATTAACCTCAAAAAGAAAACCACGAACTGTCACGGAACCAATTTCCTGATTCCGTAGAGGAAAACGCTATTCCACCCTCAATTGATTACGTATCTTTTGATGTCTCCAACAATAAGAATTCATCAAATTTGAGGAATACTTTCCAAAGCAAATGTACAAATTTGGAAACCAGCAAAGAAAAACGTGCTGGTGAGTCGGCCAAAAGAAAGTTGTTTTTCGAAACAGAGGGATATCCAGAACATGAAAAAATACAAATTATCTCAGATATATTGGTGAAACAATCAGACAACACCAACATACCTGTAAATAATAATATTTTGTATATAGGATCGTGCTATTCTTGTTATTATAACATTTCTAAATCAAAAGTTGGAATAAAATGTTTATTTTGTGTCAGAGGCTACCATATTGGTAGTTGTGTTAAGAAGCAACAAGAAATTGAAAATCTAAATAGTTTTGTGTGCCCTAACTGCACAAACAAAAAAGAAAATTAGGAATTTTATGAGTGGCCAATAACTGTAATTCTATATGCCAATAACTATGTTTGCATGGCCAATGACTGTATAATTTTGTATGTTTTTAAATTTGTGTTAATTTTTTATATACATTATTATTTTTTATTAAAAGAACCTGAGTTTTTATAAAATTTGATGTTTTATTATTATTAAAAAACCCTTACAAAATATTTCACTTTAAAATATACCAATTTACAATTTTAATTCAATTTGAAATCCCTTAAGTGGCCAATCACTATACCCGTTACCCTATTTGCGTATATTTTACTACTGAAGAAACAGTCACCGAATTTTTAAGAACAGATAATGGAACAATAGTAATCAATCAGGAACGTATCCAAGCCAGGAAGTTAGTCACACCAAGCGAAAAACTGATAATTTCTAATGTCCCCCCATCAATACCTCACAGTATTATAGAGACTCAACTACAAAATTTTGCAATTCATCAAATAACTCCATTGGATTTTCTAAGAATAGGTACAACTAACTCTTTATTTAAGCATATCTTGAGTTTCCGACGCTATACCTACATTTCTCCTAAAAATCTGGAAAATATTCCTGAGTCTATATTAATTAACTATGAACAAATCAATTATCGAATTTATTTTTCACTTGAAAAACAGTCTTGTTACATTTGTAAAGAACAAGGTCATCTAGCCTCTCAGTGCAAAAAAAATACAAACACTCAAACATCTATCGAAAATTCATCACCTACTGCTCAACCAAATTATATCCAAAATTGCCACCCTATCATAACAGATGCTCAGCCAACTATCCATCCTTCACAATCTTCGCAACAATCCACCAGTCCACAATCAAAAGAAACAACCAATACTTCTCTATTTGATTCAAATCCCATTCAAACACCTATCCAGCCAGATAATGTTGAAATGAATAATCACAGCCAAAACCAACCTCCTACACCCTCTGACACTCAATCGTCTAAACGAGCGGTGTCAGAAATAACGTCTCCTTCAACATCAGTAGACCAGAACCCATTTAAAGAACCTCTGCGTAAATCTAAGAAAGCAAAAACTATTCCTGAAGATAATAAGACTTTAGCAGAAGATCTTATTAAATGCACTAGTTCTTTTTTCCAAGATAATTCTGACAACGGATATTTAACCCAGGAAGAACTAATTGATTTCTTTGAAAATGCATACGGCTCTGCAAATCCTCTCAGCATTGCAAAAACGTATACAGAAGATATCGAAGGACTACTCAATTTTTTAACTAAAATCCATCCAGCATTAACTCCCAAGTATCTGAAAAGTCGCTGTACAAGATTAAAAACTAAGATTAATAAACAGCTATTATTATCCGCTTTCTCTACTGATCACAGTGAATACAGCAGCGACGCCTCTGCTGAAATTTAATACAACATTCAACTGTATACTGCAATGGAACCTAAATGGGTATTACACCCATTTAGAAGAACTTAAATTAATTATAGCTAAGTTTAAACCATCTGTAATATGCCTACAAGAAACCCACTTCAAAGAAGATAACTGTCATAATTTAAGAAACTATACTCCGTATTATAAGAACAGAATAACTGCTAGCCATGCTAGTGGGGGAGTAGTAATATATGTCCATAACTCATTTAATACCGAAGTAATACGTTTAAGAACTGAGTTGGAGGCAACAGCAGTATCTATAAAAGGCCCCCACAAAGTCAATATATGTAATATTTATTTTCCTCCGAACTTAGACCCGTCCATAAAAGAAATAACTGAACTCTTCAATCAAATTACAGAACCGCGTATTATATTAGGCGATTTTAATGCCCACAATATACTTTGGGGAGGTAAAAAAACAGATTCCTTGGGACGTAAAATCGAACAAATTGTTACAGATTCTAATATGAATATCCTTAACGATGGAAGAATCACAAGGTTCAATATTTCCACCGGCAATGGATCCCCAATAGATTTATCCCTCTGTGACCCTGTCTTACAACCAACTCTGTCGTGGGATGTGACATCCCATTTGCATGGAAGCGATCATTTTCCTATCCTAATTACGAACAATAACCATATCTCCTCATCAATTCCATCCAATAAATGGTGTCTGAAAAATGCAGATTGGTCTCTATATTCCTCTTTAATTTCACAAAAAATTTCTCAGTTGGTTCAGCCCTTTGATACAGACATTGATATTAACTCCAAAGTACTCCATCTCGTACAGTTTTTAACGTCAATAGCTCACGAGTCCATAGGTTATTCAAAATTTCCAAAAAAACGTGCTCCAGTCCCGTGGTGGAATTCCCACTGCGAAGCAGCAATTAAAGAGTCAAAAAAGGCGTTTTATAAATTAAGAAGGCACCCAACTTTAAATAACCAGCTAGAATTCAAAAGATTAAGGGCGTATTGTAGATACACCTTAAAGAAGAGTAAGAGCGAAGCCTGGAAAAATTATGTATCATCTTTAAATTCATCTACCCCGACTTCTGAGGTTTGGCAAATGATAAGCAGAATGTACGGGAAAAAATCATTTAACACCATTCATTACCTAGAACATCATAACCATATTTATTCAACTAAGCAAGAAATAGCCTCCGTACTAGCAAACGTATACCAACAACATAGCAGTGACGAAAATCTATCTACAAGTTTCCTAGCCCATAAAAATAAATTTAATAATGCATGTATAAATCTTGATGACCACAATAATTTACCTCTAAATGCCATATTTACGATGGATGAACTGTTAGAAACTTTAAACAAAGTTAAAGACACTAGCCCAGGGCCTGACAACATCCCTACGACATTTTTAAAAGCTATGCCAACGGAAGGAAAACAATATCTTTTGGATCTTTATAATTTCATTTGGACAAATAATGTTTTCCCCATTGATTGGTACGATTCCATTATTGTACCAGTTCTTAAACAGGGCAAGAATAAATCGGACCCAGAGTCTTACCGACCAATCTCCCTAACATCTAACATGTGCAAAGTACTTGAAAAAATGGCAAGCAACCGACTAATGTGGTACCTAGAAGATCGACAGCTACTTAGCCCTATACAAAGTGGATTTAGAAAGTCCAGATCTACATTAGACAACATAGTGGATATTGAATCTGTAATTCATGAGTCATTTGGATGTGGTCAAGAATGTCTGGCTGTATTTTTTGATATAACGCGTGCATATGATACAATCTGGAGATCAGATATCATAAGAATCCTGTCAAGTTGGTCGATTAAAGGAAATATTATCAAGTTTATTAATAATTTTTTATATAGGCGAAACTTCAAAGTTCGAATAGACAACTTTATTTCAGACTCTAAAATCCAATTAAACGGTATTCCTCAAGGGTCTACTCTTAGTGTTGCACTTTTCCTTATTGCCATCAATGACATCGCTAAGTCATTTAGCCCATTAGTCAAAGCCCGTCTATTTGCTGATGATCTTGTTATATTCTGTCGTGGTAAAAATATATCAACAATGACGACCCATATACAGCAAGCCATTTACAAACTAGAGAATTGGTCGAATACTACTGGCCTAGAATTTTAACCCACTAAAACGAAAGCAATGATCTTCAGTAAAACTCCAAAGAAACAAGTAAATCCACCGAAACTCTTCCTAAAAAATTTACCAATAAAGTATTCAGAATCGATCAACTTCTTGGGAGTAAAACTGGATAGCCGACTATCTTGGCAAGACCACATCCACTCTCTCCGTCTGTCAGTTCAAAACGGCCTTAACTTAATGAAAAGTATCTCTCATAAACAATGGGGTGCCGATTTCCAAACTCTTATGACTGTATACAAAACCCTAATTCGTTCAAAACTAGATTATGCTGCTGTTGCCTACAACTCAGCCAAAGGTTCACTATTGAAAGTGCTAGACACAGTTCATAATTCAGCAATTAGAATTGCACTGGGAGCACACTACACAAGCTCAGTTGAGTGTATGTATGTTGAATCAGGCGAACCATCCCTTCAACTCAGGAGAGAATACCTTAGCCTCATGTATGCCTTAAGAGTATCAACTAACCCACATGTACCTGTTTATAAAAACACATTTACAGATAGATTTCCATCGACATTTAATTGTGGGAAAAGATTGGATCCTCCGTTTTATCATCGAGTGAGAGCAACGTTACAGAGCTTAGACACAATAATTCCACACACTTACAATACTTTTAAAGTCAGCCAACACATATTACCATGGACAATTGCTCTCCCTGCTTGTAATACAAACCTATCTGCATTCAAGAAAGATGACACACCAGCAAAAATCTTCAATCAGAGATTATTAGAGATATTAAATGGTTTTAATGATCACATCCATATTTATACCGATGCATCCAGATCTGCAAATGGAGTAGGAGCGGCTTTCACAACAGATAACTATAACAGTTCCTACCAGCTCCCTCCCCAAACCTCCATATTCTCAGCTGAACTCTTTGCTATCCTCCAGTCATTAAAGTTTGTTAACACACATGACATCAAATTCTCAATAATCATTAGCGATTCCCTAAGTGCATTAACGGCCTTGAGGCGGGTATACCCCAAACATCCTATCCTCCTCTTAATTAAGGCGGAACTCTTGATATGCCAACAAAATCAAAGATTAGTTCAGTTCCTCTGGGTACCATCACATTGCGAGATAAGTGGAAATGATAAAGCTGACACATTAGCAAAAAATGCGAGTGAGAATCCCTTAACAGACATCATAACTACTTGCGTTCATACTGATCTAAAGCAATATTTTAAAAACAAGATCATGACAAAATGGCAAACAAACTGGAACGAATCAAACTCTACATTAAGAACAATCAAACAAAGTATATCACCGTCGAAACATCCTACAAAGAGAAGAGACCAAGTGCTCATGTCCAGATTGCGACTTGGTCATACGAAGATCACCCACGACTTTTTATTAAAGAAGGAAGCCCCTCCGATGTGTTATGTGTGTGATAGTGAACTAACAGTGCAACATATAATAATAGACTGTCCCCTCTACGTTATAGAACGGCAACATCAACAGTTACCAACTACAATTAAAGATTGTTTAAGTGAAAGTAATTCATGTAAGACTCTTAATTTTTTACGTACTATAGGACTCATTAACCAAATTTAATATACCTAAATTTTGTAATTTGATGTAAATACAGTTCATTGCTAATAACCCTTGTGGTTGAAGCAAATTGTAAATAAAAAAAAAAAAAAAAAAAATAGTAATTCAACATTCGTAAATCGCCATTTGACATATTTTAAAGTGTTTTATGAAAAAGTTACCTCCCCGTTGAAAATACTTTACTTTTTACTAGTAGATGAAATTTACCTTTTCCAATTACCAATTATCAATTTTAGTATATTATTGTACCTTCAATCACGTACACCTTAGGGTAAAACGAGTAACTGATTATAACTATATATATTGTGTACCTGAGACCTGAGATACACCCCTCGAAAAGGTCAAAAATAGCCCTATTTAAGCTATATTTGAAGAGCTATAATATCTTTAAGCCTATTGAACCGATTTTATCGCACAAGTTCGTATTTTAATAATATGAACCTTTTGACAAAATAAATTGCAATACCTTAAAATATACGTTTTATTTTATAGTTTAATAATCCAAGAACCAAAGCTTTTCATCTCGCAATTTTTACAGAATGGATCAATTTGCTTTAAAATTTGAAAATAAATAGTGGATAGTCCATGGATCAAAATCTATATGATGCCGACAGGCGCTTTTACCATGGGGGTGGTTGCAACCCCGTCGCGAAGGTGGAAATTTTTTATTATATTTTGACAGCAAAAGTCAATAAAAACATTCATTTTAAGCAAAACATGTTCTATACAGTTTTTTGATAAAATTAATAGTTTTTGATTTATTCGCTATCGCAAGTGTTAGTTTTATATCTAAAAAATCAGTGTTTTTAGATGGTATATTCATTTACGGTTTACTCAATTTAAATTTTATCCAACCAAATTCTTGGGAATTAAATTACCTACAATTTCATATTAAAACATTTTTTCGTATCTCTGATGCTAATCTTTCTATCCTAAAGAAAATGGCATTTTCTACCAAATTGCAAACATTCGTTATTCACTTTAAATTTCAGTTTTTCTTTAACTAATGATTTTAAGCCAGTCAAACTTCTAGAATATATTAATAATACATAAATAAAGAATAATAAAAAAGGCCAATGACTAAAAACACCGCTAACTTACATTATTATGCTTCAAATTGGATTTCTCCTTGTTTTAAAAAAAAATATATATATATTGATTTTTTAACGGTAATTTTTTTAGTTTTTATCTTAGAAAGTTCGTTAAAAAAATTTTGTAGGTTTTTACAAGATCTGTAAGGCAATTAATACTAAATCTTTTTAAATTCTCAGTCACAAAGGAGGTGACATTGAAATGGTTGGCAAAGGTGGTTTTTGCATGATATTACAAGTTTTAATTGTCAATAATAGCTCACTCAATTTTTGCCATAAAAAATGTTTGCAAACCAAGTTCTTGGCAAGGAAATACGCTACAAATTCATGTTTAAATATTTTTTCGTATCTCTGATGCTACTCTTTCTGTTTTGAAGGAAAGGGCATTTTTTACTAAACTACAAAAACTCGTTATTCGTTTTAACTCAATTTTTTTTTTAAAACTAATCATTCTAAGCCGATCAAACTTCTAGAGCCTATTAACAATACATAAATCAAGAAAACCAAATTAGGTCAATGACAAATTTTAATTAAGGTCGTGATTAGGGGGTTGTTTACGATCACTTTTTTGCTGAAGAAATAGGGACTGACATTCTTTTCATTATAGGTCACTTAATTTTTTTAGCTAGAGATTTTTTTTTATTTCTGGAGATACATATTTCTAAATACTTTAAATTAGTTTCAACAAGTTATCCTCGAAAAATGCATAGTTTTCCCGTCCTATGACTTTAAAACTACAATATTTAGCATTTGACGAAGAAGAGCCAACATATAATAAAGCATAGCTCGATTACTATTGGTCTTAAAGAAAATAAAAAAAATGGTTTTGTTTATCTTTTCAAAAGGTACATTTTTGTTAAGAAAAGTTGTTTTGATGAAACGGAAGCTTGTTGAGTTATTAGCAGAACACTGATTAAAAACATTGATTTTTTAGATATAAAACTAACACTTTCGATAGCGAATTAATCGAAAATTATTAATTTTATAAAAAAAATGTATAGGACGTTTTTTGCTATAATGAATGTTTTTAGCAACTCTTGCGGTCAAAATATAATAAAAATTTCCACCCCGAGATGTGGTGGCAACCACCCCCATGGTAAAAGCGTCTTTTGGCATGATATAGATTTTGATCCTTGGACTATCCACTACTTATTCTCAAATTTTCAAGCAAATCGATCCATTCTGTAAAAATTGCGAGGTTTTGTCCTATTTTAAGCTTCTTTACTGGAACTATAAGAAAACAAAGAAACCTTACAAGATTTTATGATATTCACGAAAGGGTTTTTAAATTCCTTTCAAATCAGCATTTGTAACTTACATCCTTCTAGCATATTCGAAGATACAGCTGTTTTAAAATCGCCAGTTTATCGAAAATCGCACTTTTTGTTATTTATAAACTGAGATTACTCTGGCCCGTATACGAGTAATATATTAATTTGCATAAAAATTTAGGTCAAGGTGGTTGGTTCTATGTGTAAGCTCTAACTATGTTTTTTAAAACGCCTAAAAACTGAGCTTTATGTTTCATAAATAAGCCAACACACGTTGTGGTCAATGATTTTTCTCATCTGTTTGATTATTCTGCAATATTTTATTTCAACGAATTATTAAAATAGATAAAAGACCTAAACTTTAAGCTTTGCTTTAGGTGCTAGGGAACCAAACTTATGCCAGTTTAAATTTTGACTTTAATAATCTGATCTACCGAATATGTGAAATCGTCATTTATTCATGCAGTGACGTGCACTTTGTCGCTTCCTATTGTCAGCGAAACTAGCGTGCACTTAGTGGATAGACCAGAGCGGATCTGTGAAAAAACGTCTATTTTTGGAAGTGCGAGATGGCATTCGGATTTTTGTAGATAAAGTTAGGTGACAGCTTCAATAATAATAATTGACTTATGCTCCTTCTCAAATGCCCGGGACATTAATAAAAAAATTAAAATATGTAAAAATTTCGAAAAACATCAATTTTTTTTCTACTTTCTTTGCTTATAACTTTAAAAACGGTGGGATCGGTACTCACCGGAGGGACCGCAGACTTCCGGATACAATTAGCGTCTCTTTGCAAAGACTATGACGTCGACTTTGCAAAGACACTTACTCAACACACACATACTACACATTACACCTGAGTTAGTGATAAGTTATACAATTACGTGGCTAAAGGTTCTAGTTCTAAACCAAGGCCAGAATCAGAGAAAAAAAATTTAAAAACGATTCATTTTGGAAAAAAGTCGTGGGGAAATGAAATAAATATAATTGAATTTGTATCATATACATCTGGTTAGACATGTCTTAAATTATTAACCTTGATGTTTAATCTGATGATGTTAACCTTTAACAGGCAAAATAAGCCTGTTTTTATTCAATGTTTTTCAACCATTTTGGTTGCATTTAGAACCTTCGTAATTCGCTTAGAAAATTCTTACAACATACTTAAATTGTCCACCAAATTTCATTAAAATCGACTAAATAGATGTTGTATAATAATTTGACAATCTAAATTTTTTTAAAAAGTTAAAAATTTTTAAAAGCTTTCTGAACAAAAAGTATACTATTTAGAAGTTTGCTAATTTTTTTACATATAACGAGGCGCTGTACTTATCTAATACACTCTATAGAACTAAAATTTGAGTATTTAAGCGGCCTAAGCACTGTTTTAAAGTTATAAACAATTTTATGGCTTATAAACAAATACAGTGAGGACGTTTGAAATGGAATAAATTCATTTTCAGTTACTTATCAAATAAACATTTTTTTTTGTTTTAGGACAACAGTAAAATGTATTTAAAATTAAATAAATTATATACTTTCTTCTTTTTGTCTCAATTAATTAAAAAAAAAATTTGGGCACACTGTACAAACAATTATGTTAATGTCTATATTAATGAATAGAGAATTAAATAACCTTTCGAATAAGCTAGAACACGACCCCTATTCTCATTTAAAAAACATCTATTACGTCATCACACCCAGATGGATGACGTCACTAGTAAGATATATATAGGCCATTAATTTAAATATAAAAATCGACCTGTTTCGAGATTTATCTCCAGAGTCGTCTATTCTCGAGAAAATGAATTTATTCCAACTCAAACTTCCTCACTATATTTGTCTATAAGCCAAAAAATTGTGTATAACTTTAAAACAGTGCTGAGGCCGCTTAAATAATCCGAGTTTAATTCTGTAAAGTATTAGATAGGTATAGGCCATTCCACGAACATACTCCTGTTTTGGATTAATTCGACAACGAATATTTTACTGTGCAACATGAGAAGTACGAAAGTAAATGGCGCTAATAATTATTCCAATAAACAACAATGTAATTTGCAATTTACTTTCGTTCTTCTTATTTTGCACAGTAAAATATTCGTTGTCGAAGTAATCCAAAACAGGCGTATGTTCGTGGAATAGGGTATATAGTAGTATTAGATAGTTTAGTATTTAGTTTAGTATTTAGTTTAGTATTTAGTTTAGTATTTAGTATTAGTAGATAGTTTAGTATTTAGTATTAGTATTAGATAGGTATAGTAGTATTAGGTAGTATTAGATAGGTATAGGGCCTCTTGATATGAAAAAAAAAATTGCAAAGTTCTAAATGATTTACTTTTTGTTCAGAAAGTTTTTAAAAATTTGAACTTTTAAAAAAAATTTAGATTGCAAAATTATTAGGCAAAATCTATTATTTCGATTTTAATGAAATAAGGTGGACGGATTAAGTATGTTGTAAGAATTTTCTAATCGAATTACGAAGGTTCTAAGTACAACCAAAGTGGTTGAAAATCATTGAATAAAAACAGGATTATTTTGCTACCTTATTTTGTATTTATTGATATTTTTCAGAAAGGATATTTTAAATCAGTCGTATATCATACAAAATTCAATTATCTTTATTTTATTTCCCTACAACTTTGTTCTAAAATGAATCGTTTTAAAGTTATAAGCAGCGAAAGTAGTAAAATCGATGGTTTTCGAAATTTTTAAATATTTTAATTTTTTTATTAATGTTTTGGGCATATTTGAGAAGGAGCATAAGTCAATTATAATTATTAAAGTTGTCACCTAACTTTATCTGCAAAAATCCGAATGCCACTTCTCACATCCACCTCAAAACAGATCCGCCCTGGTCTAGGATACGATTTGATAAAAATATAATATTAAAAAATATTATTTGTATAACCTTTGGAATTTACCCTGCCAGCGGCTTTAAATATTTTAAATTAAGCTTTAAATATTTAAATCATTTGAGTTTAAATTTTTTCAAACCTTTGGATTTCTGCTTGTAAAATATTTACGCAACATGTAGTGTCAATTTATCTTCAAAGAGCCCATTAACGAAATACCCTTCGCCCCATAGACTCCACGTCTCAATTTTACTAATCCAGGCCTGCACGTCCTGACGGGATAGCTAACGAAACTTAAATCGAATTTTCGTGCTCCAGAATTATGGGTTGTAATCCGACTGTGTCACCTGCCCCCTTTTACCTGCATATTTCAGTCTTTCACCCTAACATCGTAACATTCCTGACAGGTAAGTTTGGGAACAATTTGTTTGAACTTCCAGGAATAAAGGTTAGTTTATTATGAGCCATCAAGTAAATTTAGACACAGCTTTTATCATTAGAGCCATCGGAAAAACTATAAATCATATTCTTTTGAAGTAATCCAGAAAATAAAAGGAATGTTGTAATAACTGTATTTTACTAGATTGGTATGCCGATGAAAAAATGTAGAAAATAATATATTAGACATTTTTTTATTTTTATACTTAACTAAATAGTTTACTCGGCAAACTTAGTACTGCCTTATAATTTAAATGTTTCGGTAAATTATTAGCTGAACTATATTAACTTTTTATATTAATATTGAATTAATTAAATTAGATAAAAGTTCAAAAAGGAATTAATTAACCTGGCAACAATCCAACCATTTTCTGAATTTTCTCGTTTATTTTTGACTGTTTTCCATGAATCACTTTATGATACTATATTTTTGGTTTTGTTGCCAGGTGCGAGAATTAACAAAGTCACCTATTAACAAAGCTACCTGTCAACATACTACGTAAATTTGACAATAATAGTAATTGTGTGAATTGTTGAAATAATTGTTTGTGTAAATTGTTTATTGTCTCACCCATCATACAAACATACATTTACATAATCAAACCTCAGCAAAACAATAGAACCTAGATCCAGTAATAGATATAAATTAAATATTTGCGTTCGATGAGGTCAACTCTACATATTTAGATTTGTCGCGTCAATTAGGTATCGGACCTAACCCAACAATTTGTTTATACTAGTAGTCGGCAAACTTGTTAGCCAAAGAGCCAAATATGAGCATTACAACAATTAAAAAAACGGTAGCCAAATCTGCTTGTTTAGTAAACTTTTATTACACCAAATGAGTAGTACACTAAATAGTACTAAATTTAATACTTAATAAATATTTATTAATGCGAACAATGTGCTTGAATCTCCTTAGAAGTTTGAGTAAAACTTCTCTCTCTCTCTCTCTCTCTCTCTCTCTCTCTCTCTCTCTCTCTCTCTCTCTCTCTCTCTCTCTCTCGTCTCCTGCTCCCTTTATCTTTCTCGCATTTTTATGGTGTAACTAAGTCGTTTTATGCCCTTGTAGTTAATGTATTTTTATATGTCCCATTAGTTTTAAACAAAAGGCACTAATGTACTGCTGCTCCATGGTATTCTGGCACTTGTTCCGCTTCATATATATCATCTGGTCTAACTGCTTCACCTTTCTTTATTGTTGCTTGAGCAGAGCCGGATTTAAGCCTGTGGGGGCCCCTGAGCAGAATTGGTGTGGGGGCCCTACCTCCTACCATTAAAAAAATATTGATCTACTTTTATAAATATAATTTTAAATAATAAAAAGTACAAGAGCTGTAACTTGTTACAGTAAAATACTAAAAATAATACTAAGATGTATGGTTAAAGTCCGGGAACTTTTCGAGATATTTTAATTAAAAATTTCTTGATTATGTGGGACATAAGTTGCATTTAGACATCGTGGCCAATGCTCATTGTAGAGAGATGAGTCTAACACTCTTGGCCCATCATAAACCGAAGTCGATTTTTAATTAACTTAAATTTTAAGAATGATCTCTAACCACTGCAGTTAGTTAGCATCAGACCTAAATATTAACAAAGTGTCACCTCAACATTTGGAAAACCATCATTCATATTCTTTTTTTTTTAGCAGTTGGTACATTTGAAATTCTTTGCTTATATTTGATGAGCTGATTTCCTCTTTAAATGAATTAAAAAATCTTACAAACTGTACCAGATGGACACATAAGTTTTCATCTAAATCATTGCTATAAATGTTGGTAAGCTTTAGTGAGTGAGCTTCAATTTCATTCAGAGTTAAATTTTCCAATTTTCCAAAATGATGTAAAAATCCAAAATTGGAATGGATGGAATGCAGAAAGCCTCTGACTTAGACGTAATCTATAATACCGATAAAATTTTGAGTTCTAAACTTCCCCGATGTTCTCATATCTTTCGAAATTGTCACGTCTTGACTGTAAAATTTGTATAAGTGATCTAAGTGCTGCCACTCCTGAATTAAGGTCAATATTTGGATCTTGTAAAATACGACTTGTGCTGTTTGTCCTCCCTGATGTCCTCTCTGTTTCCAGTAAACACATTCGATTATAGGTACAACAAACCATTTGTAATGAGTTTTAGATTGTTGCTCATAGTCTTCCGAAATTTTGGATATTGCTCATTTAATCTGAATATAACCTTTAACTAGTTCTTTTGCGGCATTACCTCGATGACCATCTAGTAGTATTTGCTCTTTTAGGAACAATAATATTTTTGACACGGTCTGTATTGCTGTCGCTTTAAGACGCAGCTTTAAAACATTCTGTTAAGTTGTATCTATATGTAGAGGAAGTGAAAAATATATATAAGCTAGTTCTTCTAAGAAATTAAAGAATGCGGTGCTATGTTAATGCATGATAACACTCCACAACTCCAAGATGTTAAGGTACGTATCCATACGTGGGTGCTCCGTGCTCGGTGTAGCAGCTCCACATAGTAGATACGTTGGTGATCGCCAACCAGTGATTTAACCGGTTTGCTATTTATATGTAGGGGAGCGCATGCCGTATCCATTTAAGCAGCTACACCGAGCACGGAGCACCCACGTATGAATATTTACCTTTTTGTTCTATAATTTCAGCCTGAACACCATTGTATTTTCCATTGATATCTGACGCATTAACGTAGAACGGTCTCCTGCAGTTTTTCAGATCGATATCATGTTCTTGCAAAAATGTCATTAGATAATTAAATATATCTTCTGCGTTATGACTGCGATTTGGCAAAAATATGGTAAACCTTTCAACAGGAGTGAAACCTTCTATGTAACGAAATGTCACAGTTAATTGATTTGTATGAACTGAATAATATTTTGACTTCTTAATCCTTGAAACTACTTCATTTAATACGTTTTGACCTATCAGATATACAATTTGGTTGATACCTCACATATGGTTGATGAAAGATAGTTGACATGTCCGCTTCCAGGATTTGAATATTTATTAAAATATGGTGCTTTAAAAATTGATCATATTCAGCTAATAATTAGCATAATTTTCAAATAATTTTCATTTTGTGATGAACTCGACAACTCCTTTTCGCTGCGAAATGCTAAGTCTCGTTCACAAATAAACTTTATAACTCTAAAATTAGTCTTTGAGTTACCATTTTCCAATAATTCTTTATTTCTTCGGTCTGTTTTGCTACTTCAGTATCAATACTCCCAATTCTTTCGTGTGCTTTAGACATTTCGTGATCCATAAGCCTACTATCTGCATCTACATGTTTCCTATCACAAAATTCTCTTCTCATCACTTCATAAGAATTTACAAACGAAGCAATACACCCACCCGGTGGAAGGTCAAAAACATAACCATGAACAATGCAATATTATCACTCCTTCGCTCCTTCATTTTATACTTGTCATTCATTGTTCCTGTATCTCCTGCCAATATCTGTTTAAATGAATCTCTTATGTTTGGGACTTTGTGGGGGCCCCCGAAATGTGGGGGCCCCGGGCAGCTGCCCAGCCTGCCCTCCCTTAAATCCGGCCCTGTTATCATCCGATCAATCCGATCATTGCTGTTACTGTTCCCGGTAGCTCCACTGGTTTTCTATTAAAATGATTCACTTATGATTATATGATATTTATTAATTTATTAAATTATTCATCACTTTTTATGTACTTACATATATAATTCCCATCCTTTTAGTAAACTAGTACTTTAATATTTTTATTTCGGGTACATTTAATTTATATTATGCTATTTTCGGCTATTTTATGTCTTTGATTTAATTCCCCCTACCTATTTTGAAGTTTATGGTACAGATCTGGATGCTGCATTAGATATTACTACGGCCACATTCGTATCCTTTTTGGGACCTTATCATTTGGAAGATCTGTATCTAACCTACTTTTTTGTCATTCTTTAAATAGTTAATTCTTCTGATTTATTTTTTTAACCTTCTTTTAATCATCATTTCACACCAAAAATTTCACTGACATTTTTCTATGACCTCTTCTTAGACCTGTGATCTTTCATTTATTTATCAGCAATTATATCGTCATACCTAGAATTACTTTTACCTACATACAAAAATTTTTATTTTTCCTTTGTCTGACTGTAAATCTCTCTCTCTCTCTCTCTCTCTCTCTCTCTCTCTCCCTCTCTCTCTCTCTCTCTCCCTCTCTCTCCCTCTCTCTCTCTCTCTCTCTCTCTCCCTCTCTCTCTCTCTCTCTCTCAGTCTCTCTCATTACCATTTAAGCTCATCTACCCACTCAATACTCTCACCTGTAAGACTTTTCAAGATTCCAGGATAGAGATTTTTTCCAGATTAGTTCAAGATGGTGTTTCCCATGAAATAGTCCTAACTCGAAAATTCTAATGGAGGCTCAGTTTGTGTGTGGTTCGAAACAGTATCACAAAAGCAAACTGATGAACTAACTATTCCTAATGTGTGTAGATTTGTCTCATATTTTCCGTGTTGAGTTGAGGCTCAGTTTACTTCTAGATATTAATATTGGACATTTGATGCTTGAATGTATTTTCTATCAGAATCATGACCTGCATGATTTAGTTGACACACCAAGAGTACAGTACTACCAAAATGCAGTATTACCCCACTGCCGCTTACATTTGTTGTAAAGGCCAGTATCACTATTGTTGGAACTGCCCTATATAAAAATGCCATCAAAATAACACTGTATGCATTGCTTTTAACTATCTCTAAAACCCACTATATTCAAAATCAATAACATAATTGGTTGTAAAAAAATAAACGCGAAACAGTTGAAAACGTTATTACCAAAAGCGCTTCGCCGAAAGTCTGGCGTAGTGTTCCCCATTATAGTCTATGGCAGCAATATAATGTAAGAGTCGTCATAAGTCACTTCAATTTGAACGGCTGCAGAACGAGTTATTTATATTCTTGACGGGTTCTTTCCTAAACAGTTAACAGTATTGTCGTATAAAGGATATTTAGGTTGGTATAAATTAAGTTTCCAAGAAGGTCTTTTATTTCAACTGACTATGTAATAATTCACTCAATTTAACATTTTAATTAGAGTTGTAATAAATTATTTTTGAATTAATTAAGAAAGCCCAAGGGACCCACATAAACTGAAAGAAACCAAGCTAAATGGTCTGTTTAAGAAAAATTCATTCATTTATAATTTCAGCATTGAATTTTAAGAAAGCATGGATAATTTTGTTTATTAACAATAAAAATTTAATTCTACTTACATATACAAGTGTAGTATAACTAACGATGGTAACTGTGAAGCAGAAGTTCGGAGATGTATTGGTATGGCAAAAAATACCATGAGTCGCCTATCTAAAGTTTGGAAAGACAGATCTATCTCTCAAAATATCAAGATGAGATTGGTGAATGCCCTTGTATTCTTAATATTTCTATACGGAGTAGAGACTTGGAATCTTCGCGCATGCGAGCGCCAAAAAATTGATGCCTTTGAGATGTGGTGCTGGAGAAGAATGCTGCGCATACCTTGGACAGCTCATAGGATAAACGTTTCCATTCTAAACGAACCCAATATTAAAAAAAGGCTGTCCACAATATGTCTGCAACGAATTTTGCAATTCTTTGGTCACGTGGTTCGCAGAGGTGACGACAGTTTGGAGAGATTAATTGTTTCTGGAAACGTTCCGGGGAGAAGATCAAGAGAACGATCACCAACTAGATGGTCTGACCAAATAAAGCATTCAGCTGGAAATTCATTCTGCGAAGCTCTTAGAGCAGCTGACGATAGAGACCAATGGAGAAACATTGTTAGGAATATTGGAAGAAATCACGATCCTCAGTAAAGGGGAAACTACAGGTTCTGTAAAAATTCTGTAAAATTTGTTTTGTCGTTTTAATTAATTAAACGCTTTTCTTTAGTTCAATCGTTTGGGTCAAATCTTTGGACGTTAATTTGACTGCCTTTTATTCAATGCAAATGACTAAAAATTTGCAGACATATGCATTCGCGGGAACATTACACGAATAGTCAATAAGAATTTTTTTGTTTATTAATTGTTTAAATAAAAAACGATTTTAACGGAAAATGGTTAAATTCTCTTGTTTTTTTACAATGAAGAAACTTGAAACTTTTACAGATTGTAGCTAATCATATGAACTACACGTAATTTCACTTTTTACGTTAATTTTTTACGTTATGCTTCATAAATAAAAAATAAAGTTTAAAATTTTTTGCCGATTCCGACTACTTTTCATGTTTGTACATCATAATATGTTTTATACATATTTTAATAAACATGAAGATATAATATTTTAATGTTTGAAAAGTGTAAGACTAAAAAGTAGAAAATAAAAAAATATGAAAAAACTATTTTTAAGAAACGCTTTTCTTTAGTTACGAGTGACTAAAATTAAACATATTATAAAAAAATCAACTGAAAAACAAAAAATAAAAAAAATTGAAAAAATCTAACACATTCGTTAAAGAAACGCGTGGTGCGGGAACCGTTTATTCGATGAAGACGCGCCACGCTTTTCTTTGGCGAATTTGTTAGATTTTTCAATTCTTTTTATTTTTTGCTTTTTAGTTGATTTTTTTATAATATGTTTAATTTTAGTCAGTCGTAACTAAAGAAAAGCGTTTCTTAAAAATATTTTTTTTCATATTTTTTTATTCTTTTTCAATTTGTAAAATTTGATGTGATTAATAATTTAAAAAGTTGTGTTAAGTTTAGTCAACCTAGCCCTTGGCCGAACTCTGTCATACAGTGCGTCAATGCCTGCGAGAGGGGTGACTCGGTCGTTATAAATAAACATAACAGAAGCTGTAAATTTAATTTTAGAAACATTTTTATACGGGTGTAACATTTTCTGAATTTTTCAACGATCAGGTCAGTTTTTGTCTAAAATTTATATTTTTGTAGTTATTTATTTTAAAAACAATTAATTTTGCAGTTAATTCGTTATTTATTATACATTTCTTAATGAAACAATAATTATAAAAAGTTCTGTTTTATTAGATTTTTTCCGTCAATAAAAATTAAATTGACTCCACTAATAACCACAAAATTTTTTACACCCATTTTCCTTGTACAACCCATTCACACAGACCTCCCTTCGATAAATTGAGCTTTTGAATTTAAAGATACTTCAGTGTTAAAGTGGAATCTCTTAGCTTGCAGAAGTTCTGTAGAAGTGGCATTCGTTTTCTCAATTTCTCCGTATAATCCGTAGAGATATTTGTTTTTCAAAGATTGTTGAAAATGCTCACTTCCAGCATACCTTCAGCTGGAAATTAAAACGGTTTGAATGGGGGTGTTACAGATAATCGATAAAAGAGTTTTAAGAGGGATTTGCTGGTTATCATGCAAAAAGTTTATACCCATCGAAAAAAACTTTTAGTTTGAATGAAACGAAGCTTTTTTTATTATGCGTGTACTGTGTGTATTTAGTGCAGTCACTGAAGGTGGATATGAGCTATTACCTCCGATTTCGTTGAACCTCCATCGATTTGCATGAAAATTGGTGAGTGGTTAGAGAATATCTCAAGGAACAAAGGTAACATGGTGCCAACTTGCGCTTTTACCCTGGGGGTGGATGCCACCCCTCCTCGGAGGTGAAAATTATTTTATTAAAAATATCCCCACAATTCGATAGAGGGACAAATTATAAGCAAAGTTTGTTATATAAATTTATTAAAATAAATCAAACTTTTTGAGTTACTAAAGTTCAAAGATTTTAGTTTTTCGTGAGAAAAATGTATGTTGTTAACCGATTTTTCATAAATAACTCAAAAACTATAAGTTTCTGCAAAAAGGTTATTATCAAAATTGAGGCTAATAAAAAATCAAATAAACTCCTTACTAGAAAAACCTTTCAATGTTAACTAAAAGTGAGTTACAGGTAATCGAATGTATATTTATTTCGTCGAGTACCCAAATCTAATTGTTCAAGCTTAAATACCGGGAAAGTGGTGCATTTTATAACACAAACTTATTAAACATTTGTCAAAGATCATAGAAATGTTTATCAAATAAGCCCTCGAACAAGTTGATAGTATTAAAATTTATGCACCAAAAATGTTTCAAAATGTATCTTTTAAAATTTTTTCCAAAAAATGTTATTGTTTTTTTGTAAATAACTCCGTTAATTTTTAAGATATAAGGTTTAACTAAAAACTATCTAAAAGTTGATCCCAATAGCTATTAAAAAACGTCAAAATTAGTCTTTTAAACCTCTTACTTTTTTAAAAATGAAAGGTTAATTGGCCCCGGTTACATGGTTCTCGCAGCAAAATTGAAATATTAAACGTTTCTATCTCGGTTATTTTTTACTCTAAGGAAATAGTAAAATAGATAAAGTATTTGGAACAGAAAAAACTAAAATTTAGTTATATATGATTTTTTTACATATATTGAGTATTTTTGGAGTTATTATTAAAAAAAAAATGAAAAGTACGATAATTTTAAAAGTTTTGATTTTTTTAAATTATATCTTTTTTTTTTCAAAACTATGCATTCTAAACCGTTCAAAATTGTTGAAATCATTAACTATGTTAACCTAAAGAAATTCTTGTAAGGATTACTACAAATTTTAATTTTTGTGGAAATGGCGTATGTTTTATTTTTCACTTTTTCCTAAAAAAATCGAAAGGGTTCTCTTATTTTCATCATAACTTGCCTAATTTTGATGCTATCAACTTTTACTGGAGCTCATTTGATAGGTATTTCAAAGTACTTTGATAAGTGTTTAACAAGTATAGTTTATAAAATGCATCGTTTTCCCGTTATGTAAGCTTGAATACTTAGATTTGAGTACTCATCGAAAAAAATATACATTCAATTACCCATACCTCACTTTGAAATAACATTAGTTTAGTTCTTTAAGTGAGGAGTGTATTAAATTTTTTATTATCTTTAATTTTGGTAATAATAGCTTTTTTACAAAAGGTTGTAGTTTTTGAGTAATACGTGAAAAACAGCTTTAAAACATGCATTCTTTTTAAGAAAAAATAAAATTTTTGGTACTTAATAACTCAAAAAGTATTGTTTTATGTCAATAACTTTATATTACAAATTTTGCTTAGAAGTTGCTCCTCCATGGATTTCTGTAATCAAAAATTTCAATTTTTAATATAAAAAATTTCACCCCCGAGAAGGGGTGGCATCCACCCCCAGGGTAAAAGCGCAAGTTGGCATCATGTCACCTTTGTTCCTTGAATTATCTTCTAACTACTAACTACTCACCAATTTTAATAAAAATCGATGAAGGTTCAACGAAATCGAAGGTGAAAATCTTCAGTGACTCCACTAATTATTATGAATGTCAGAAAATTTACCGGTTATTCTTTAGAAGTTATTCTTGAATGTGGTCATATTATCGGTCTTTATTAAATTGAAAAAAAAAACGTAAATACTGTGAGTACACAACTGCAAAATATATAGTAGAAATGGCTTGGATGCTAAATTTGCTGTTACTAAAGAGTCGTGTGTACCTATTGGGTTGTGATAATTAGGTCCAAAAACCTAAACAAGTTAAGTTTTTCGTTTTAGTGGGCATTTTCCCTTACTTTCTTGGATTAAATTATCCAAGAATCGTTATTTTCCGATTATATCGCCATCTATCTACAATTCGCAAAAATAAGAAATAATAAAAGTTACTTATTTTTAACTAAGGAATCCAGATCTACAATAAAAAATGGGGGTTACTATTTAAGATTTTAAAGTAACCCCCCATCTCACCTTCGTAGGAGTCGTATTTGGTGTCATTCGATAGATTTTTCAAAAACATTGAACACGTATTTTGCAGTTTTTCGATCTGATGTTCATTTCGCGAAATAGCGCCGGGTTCCTATTTAAAATTTTAAAGTTATCCCCACCTTCCTCCATGGGGGTCTTGTTTGGTATCATTCGATAAATTTTTAAAAAATATTGGACACGTTTTTCAGTTTTTCGATTTGATGTTACTTTTGCGAAACATTTGCTTTATATTATGTATACGAAATTGTGACTCGTCCATTTCCTTACGCCCGCTTAAATCGTGAGATTTTTAAATATAGTGATGAGCGCGCTAATAACCGGCAAAATAACGCAAAAGATGGAAAATATATTAAGTTGTAAGATAAAAAGAAATGAAACTAGTGGAGGTGGGAAATTTAGTCAAAAAAACCTAAAAATTTCATTATATTTATTGTTTCCCATCTTTAGACGTATCAGAGGAGTATGTCAACTAAAACTGTCACTGTCACAGTTGCAGTAGCCAAACTCGTCCCATACGTCAAAGGGTGGGAAACAATAAATATAATATAGATTCATAGGTTTTTATCTCTAAATTTCCCACCTCCACTACCTTCATTCTTTTTATCTCACAACTTAATATGTTTTCCATCTTTTGCCTTATTCTGCCGGATATTACCACGCTCTTCACTGTATATTGTGTACATTGTAAATCATGATTCGGGAGTGCTCCTCGTAACATTCAACGTTAGGGTGGTTCGAAAAAAACTTTTTTTTATTTCAGATCGCTATAGTGCGCAAAATTTTCCATTGGTATAGACTTGAAAAAAGCACTAATTATTATTTTTTTATTAATTTGTCTTCCGGTCGCGCAATGCCATCGAAGTTGTGAAAAACCTTAATTTTTCATATATTTTTTTAATAGGCTCAGATGGTTTTAATTGCGTTCCTATACCGTGATTAACTACTAAAAGTATGTAAAATCAATATAAATGCACTTATTATACATTTGTTTCGTATCTTCCGGTCGCGCAACATAATACAAAATGAGTAAAATTAGTAGTTTTTGCAAAATTTCAAAGTTTGACTGTTTGGTACAATTTAATCATACGACTTTTATAGATGGTATAGTTTAATTTAATTACAATAATATATTTAAAATCCAAGCATCTAAGATACATTTTGATATTCAAGTGGAATTCGGTTGCGCAGCTTCGTCAAAAACAGCAGACTACCGAGAGACGAGGCGAGAGTGACGAATGCCAGCGAAGCGCGCGCTGCCGCAAATAAAGATACTTGTGGGAATACCTCTACAATGGAGTATTTGTCTTCTCCATTACAACGAACTGCTATTCTACCACCTTTTCCAACACTTAGATGAAAATACAACAGGCACAATAGGATATTCCGGACAAATTGGAAAGACCCTACCTGATTGTGAAAGACTACCACTTATTGATTTAAATCCTATTGATTGTGAGATTCCAAAAGTTGAGAAGCGTATTCTTAGCTAGCACTAATAATTGTTCTTGCTTGAGATATCAGAAGTCATCAAGTCAGGACATTCAAGATGTGATCCTATCCCAACGTCACATTCAAGATGACTTACTACTGCAAACCGAGTTTTGCGTTTCTACATCAGTGTGCCCAACCCTTCTGAAAATCTGAGACAGATTGTCACATTCATTCTCAAATGTTATAATATGCCTATTAGTCCGTTCTTTAACGGTAAAATATTGCAAAACCTCTAAATTTTAAAGAACCGCTTGGATTGACACGAAATTTGGCATAGACATAGCTAACAAGTCAAAGAAAAAAAATTGATATTGTGCCGATATGTGCTTTTGCCCTGGGGGTGGTTTTCACCCCCTCTTGTGGGTGAAAAAATATCCGGCCAAAGAAATTCAGGAAATGGATAAACTGGCTAATTTTAAGTAACTTTTCTTCTATAGAGTTTTTTCACTAAGTCAATTCTTTTCGATTTATTTGACAATGAATATGTTCATTTTTTCAACAAAATAACCACGCTTTTAGTCGGTTTTTCGTAAATAACTCAAATAGTAAGTATTTTGTCAAAAAAATATTTTTAGCAGAAATATAGCCTGTAAAAAATTTAAGAAAATGGTGTATTAATCACGTCTCTACACCTAGTAGAAGCAGAGTTATAGCTAATGAAACATAGGTTCATATTCGTCAAATTCCAAATAGAATACTTAACATTAAATAACCAAAAATAAGCACATTTCGGCGAAAATTCATTACAACTTATTTAAAGTGTTTAAAAAAAAGCTTCATTTTTGTTTTATAAAAAAAATTTCTAACATCAAAATTAAACAAGTTACGCTCAAAATAAAGTTAGTCCCTTTTGGTTTTGGTAAAAAAATCGAGAAAATCACCCCCTAATTATTATCTTAAACGAACTTAATCGTTACGACTTCACGAGATTCTTGACTCGTGTATATATTGTTTATATGATCTGTAAGTTTCATCGGTTCAAAGTCCTTTTTATTGAAAGGGCTGTAGTTAAAAGGGGTTGAACGAGTCACCGATCACGAATGTATGCAAATGTAGAAACACCAAATCTTAATCAATTTTTGTCTAACAGAAAAACAAAAAAATACATGATATTCAGAAAAGCAAATCTGACTTTTTTTGTTTTTCGAGATTTTGGGTATCTCTACCAATTTTAAGTTATTTTGAAAAAAAGCATATTTCTCAAAATTAAAATTTTTAAAAATTTTACTTTGAAACCAAATTGTTTCAAAAATAAGCACTTTGACTAGATCAAACTTACAGATCATATAAACACAACTTAAGTAAAATAATTTGTGGAGCGGTAACGATTAATTTCATTTAAGTTGCTAATTGGGGGGGTGGTCTTCCCGATTTTTTTTTTGCAAAAACAAAAGGGACCAATTTTATTTTGAGCGTAACTTGCTTAAATTTAATGCTAGAAACTTTGTGTAAAAACAGAAATAAAGCTTTTTTAAACACTTTAAAAAAGTTATAATAGGTTTTCCCCAAAAAGTGCTTAATTTTTGGATATTTCACGTCGAAATATTCTATTTGAAATTTGGTGAATATGAATCTATTTTTCATTGGCTATAACTCTGGTTCTACGAGATCCAGAGACCTAACGTGTACATAATTTTTTTTACTTTTTTATGTGCTATATTTTTGCTAAGAACGTTTTTTGACAAAATACTTACTTTTTGAGTTATTTGTGAAAAACCGTCAAAAAATGTGATTATTTTGTTGAAAAATGAACATGTTCACTCGCAAATAACTCGAAAAGTGTTGACTTGGCGAAAAAGCTCTATAGAACAAAAGTTACTTAAAGTTTACACCCCCAGGGCAAAAGAACACATCGGCACAATATCACTTTTTTTCTTTGACATGTAAGCTATACGTATGCCAAATTTCATATCAAACCAAGCGGTTCTTTAAAATTTAGAACAAAAACCGTGAAAGAATGGACTATATGTGGTTTGCCACAAAAATAAACGACAAATTCACAGATGGGCCTAGACATGAATACAAAATCATTGAGTATTCAAGGTACTTACCAGAAGAGCTTCTTCAAGTTGTTGATCCAGTTTTACAACGGAATGCTTACTTTGCCCACCCCGAAAATTTACTTTTGGCTATGGTAACTGATGACAGAAACCATATCCGAGAGCTGGCCTTTAGGCGTATCATGAAGGAAAAGCAAGCAATATCTGAAAGTGACTCTATCAGAATCTTTAAACCACCAAACTTAAACTTTGAAGCTAAATAGTATTACGAAATTATCAAATGGAACACCAGTACACTGACTCCCCTCTACTGCTAAGAACATTGACTAATGAAGAGATAAAACAGTATGTGAGCAATGACTTCAAGCCTGTTATGAGTATAGATACTTTGTCATGCCATACACAGGCAGTTGAAAGATGCGTTAAGCTAGTGACCGTAGCTTCAAGTAAAGTGTGTGGACACAGTTCCAGAGACGGCTATATTAGAACCACTTTATTGCACCGCTCAGCGATGCGAACGATTAAAATCAACAACTACTGGTAGTCTTTCACAATCAGGTAGGGCCTTTCCAATCGGTCCGGATAACCCATATTGCCTGTTGTATTTCCCTCTACGTGTTGGAAAAGGTGGCGGAATGGCAGTTCGTTGTACTGGAGAAGACAAATACTCCATTGTAGAGGTCTTCCCACATGTACCTCTATTTGTGGCTGCGCGAGCTTCGCTGGCATTCGTCACTTTCGCCTCGCCTTCCGGTAGTCTGCTGTTTTTGACGAAGCTGCGCGACCTAATTCCACTTGAATATCAAAATGTATCTTAGATGCTTGGATTTTAAATATATTATTGTAATTGAATTAAACTATAGCATCTCTAAAAGTCGTATGATTAAATTGTACTAAACAGTCAAACTTTCAAATTTTGCAAAAACTACTAATTTTACTCATTTTGTATTAAGTTGCGCGACCGGAAGATATGAAACAAATGTATAATAAGTGCATTTATATTGATTTTACATACCTTTAGTAGTTAATTCACGGTATAGGAACGCAATTAAAACTATCTGGCCTGTGTAAAAATTTTTTTGAAAAATTAAGGTTTTTCACAATTTTTGCCAACTTTGATGGCATTGCGCGACCGGAAGACAAATTAATAAAAAAATAATAATTAGTGCTTTTTTCAAGTCTATACCAATGGCAACTTTTACGCACTATAGCGATCTGAAATAAGAAAAAAGTTTTTTTCGAACCACCCTATTCAACGTGTCTTGGTTTATTTATTTCGAGTGCATCTTTATTGTAATTTGAGTATAGTCAGTTTTACGTTCTGGGCATATAGACCTGGATCCCGCGTATGAAAGAAAAGTTGATTAATAGCAAGCTGAAAATTTGTTAATAGCTTAACGGTGTCTAGTCGGACAAACTTTGATGCACGGGAACACTGGAACAGGGGAAGTTTTAATTGTGGAGCATGATAAACGTGTCGTCCTGACAAGTTTATGATTGTGAAAAATAGCAAGTTGTTTTTAAGTTTATTCGATAGCCAACGTTATGTAATATATGCGAAAATGTTTGTCCGACAAAAATGTTGGGCATTTTAATGAGTCCGACACGTAGAATATGTCACATCACAGGAATTATGTTGGTGATGAATAGCAGTCTGATTTTTGCATGAGAGTTTAATGAAAGGTTAAAAAAGCAATTGGAAGTTCTGTCCGACAAAATTAATGGGAAGTTTTCGTAGTCGGACATTCTAAACAGGTAAGATATAGACAAAAATTCTGGTGATAAATAGCTTTCCGACAAAGACGAAATTTAATTAAGTAAATTATTCCTTACCAAGAATGACTGTTGTCGGAAAAAAATAAGCGGTAGGTTTTGTAGTCGGACAATTTAAAAAAATTATTTTTGAAATTTCAATAAGGGTTGATTATTCTATATCAAAAGTACCTGCAATCAATTACAATCGATATCTTTCGATTTATCTCAACATCATTTAGATACCTCACTGTAATACATTTATAGTAGATCAGGCAAATTATATTATGGATTGAGTGGTCTAGCTATCTTTGTCTGCCACATGCGCGGGATCGCTTGGTTAAAAGAGATAGATAGACCACCTATCGACTTTTTGCACTGTATTCCCTGTCTACCCTTATGTCTATGAATGCATTTCCATTTAAGAAAAACTGTCACTTTTGACAATAATTCATAATAAATTGAAATCCTAACTTCAAATTTAAACTAATCATTCCGTCAAATAAAATACGAAACGTCAGACCGCGTATTTTAAATTTAAGAAATATTTTCCAAAAATTTAATATTTCTAAACTAGACATTACGCTTTCGAGGTGTGAACAGTTTCTGTTTTGCAGCAGTTAAAGTTTGCCACTAGTTTAGGGTCTTAACCTAGCTAACAACCGCCGGTGTTGTTGCTTAAGTGTTTGCATATAGGTAAGTTGAGCATTTTTGCTTATATTTTTTTTTCAAGCGGCTTTCTTTTATGCTGTTTTGCTTGCTCTTTTTATTTCTTTTTGCTTTCTAGTTATTAATACTTCATTGACTGGTTTTTTCTTACAATGAGTGAGGAAAAGGGGGGCTCAGTCCCCCCTTATCCTGATACTTCTTCTCCGGCTAAAATTGCAATGACTAATAATTCCGAAAAAAATCAAAATCAGACTTCCGACAATAATTCTCAGGAAGAAAAAAAGGTTAATACATACTCCGAAAAAGATCATGGACCTTTTGTAGTATATCTTGAATCTACAAATATACCGAATATAAAAATTGGCACATTCAATACAATTAAAATAGCTCGAGATATATTCAACCTCAAACTTAATGACGTTAAAAAAATAGATAGTAAAGGGCTCAATAGAGTTTCAGTTGAATTTGCCAATTTTCACTCGGCTAACATGCTACTTAAGAACACTCAACTTCTAAATCAGGGATACAAGATATATATACCTTTTAACTTCGTAACCTGCAAAGGTATCGTCAGACAGATTGATACAGATATTGATGAAAAAGAACTTCTTCGGTGTTGCGATACAGGAAATGACATTGAAATTTTACATATAAAAAGATTAAATAGAAGAGTAATTAAAGATGGAGTAACTTCTTATGAACCCACAGGTACGACACTATTTACATTTCGAGGCGTTATTATGCCCAAAACTGTGTTTTTTTATGGCATACCAAGACTAGTGGACACATATATTGCCCCAGTGACACAGTGCTATAACTGTCTTAGATTTGGCCACACAAAAACAAACTGTAAAGGGAAAGAAAGATGTTTTAATTGCGGGGAAAACAAACATGAAGACGTATGCATGACAAAATGTTTTTACTGCAAGGACTCTCACAAATCTATTGACAAGAGCTGCCCAGAATATACAAGACAAAAGAATATTAAAGAACTGATGGCGTATGAAAATTTGACATTTTTTGAGGCAAGTGAAGCTATTCCAAAATCATACATCTCAAATAATAAATTTATTTATAACCCGAGAGATTTTCCAAATTTTAAAAATAACAGCAGGCCATTAGAAAATACTCCAAGTACCAGTACAAATAATTCTAACACCATAGAACCATCGCAACGAAGAACAAACAATTTTAGATCATCTACAGTAAAACGTTCCTTTCAACAGGTGGTTCTGAATTCCGACAACAAACGGAGAGTCGTGCAAAAACGTCAAGATAAGCAACCAAATGAAAAAAGTATATATACACAGCAATTAAGACCAGAAAAGCCAACCTCTTCCCCCACTAGCTCATTTTCTCGTTCAGAACCTTTCAAATCAAGAACCTCAGCTAATTTATCACAAAACTCCAATCAAGCCTGGCAATCCAGTGCATCGCAAAACTTTCAAAATATTGATACCTTTTCTTCAAATGACTTTTTAAACTCATGCTTAAATTTTATTAGTAATACATCATCAGAAAACTTAAATTTACTTAAAAACCATTTATTTTCCCGATTAAACGTAGAGTCCTATATGGACCAAGAGGATAAATCTGATTCTGATTTTAATTAATTAAACATATATCAAATCACATAATCATGAATTCAAAAAAGAAATTAAAAATTATTCAGTGGAATATTAGAAGTATTAAATCAAACAGGGAAAACATAACGAACTTAATTTTCAAAGAAGACCCTGACATAATTGCTATTAATGAAACTTGGCTTAAACAAGATTTTAATTTTTCTTTGAAGTATTATAATGTTGTCAGACAGGACAGAGATGACGGATATGGTGGAGTAGCTACTTGTATCAAGAAATCTATTATTTTTTCTACAATTCAGAAATACAACTCAGACCAAATCCAATACATAACAACAAAAATTGGTAACTTATACATAATAAACATTTACTCCAATACAAATAATGCCATAACTCTTCCTTTCTTGAGCTCAACAATAGAAAACATACCTACAGAAAACTTAATTATACTAGGTGATCTAAACTCTCACCATCCCCTATGGGATAAATGTCCTACCAATAAGGGAGGAAAAAATATTTATGATTTTATTTTTGATAAAGAATTAATTATCCTAAATGATGGGTCAGCAACATTGTTTCAACCTCCTAATAATAATCTTAGCGCTGTAGATCTAGCCATAGCAAGTAATAATATGGCTCTATGTTCTACTTGGGGTGTCATACAAGATTGTGGAAATAGCAACCATTTCCCCACCTTTGTCATAATAAACAACTGTGAGTTTAACAAAAATGATAGCATCTATACACAAACATACAAAATGAGAAATATTAAAAGAGCAGACTGGTATACATTCCACACTGGGATGATAACAGGAATGCTTGATTTACCGGTAAACTCTAATTACAATGAGTTTTTGGAGGTAGTTAATCAAGTAGCAGATAACTCAATTCCCTATAAAAACTGTAGAACACAGGGTAAACCTTCAAATCCGTGGTGGGATGAAGAATGTTCACTTTGGATTAAAAGCCGCAAACAGGCAATTCAAAACTTTAAACAATCTGTTTCCTTAGAGAACTATATAAACGCTAAACGTATAATCGCCCAAACTAAACGAAACCTCAGAATTAAAAAAAGAAATAAATTCATAAACTTCTGTGAATCATTAAATAAGGAATCTAACACTACCTATGTCTGGAATAAAGTTAAAAAATTCTCAAATAACAAAAATTACGGCCAGACATTTCATAACCCAGCAGATAACATTAAAACAGAAATTCTACAGAACATGTCTGCAGTTTTTATTGATCCAAATTTTGAGCTTGACGATATAAACGAGCAAGTTTCCCCTTTTACAATCTGGGAACTTAACAATGCTGTAAATAATAAAAAAAATTCGGCACCAGGTATGGACGACATTCCTTACCTTATGATAAAACATCTACCACTACAAGCTAAACATTTTCTGTTGAATATCTACAATAATTGTCTAAATGGTGACAACCTTCCTGAAGATTGGAAAAACCATAATGTTATAAATATCTTAAAGCCACACAAAAATCCACTCTTGGCCAGTAGTTTCAGACCAATAGTTTTATCCTCATGTGTGCTTAAAACATTAGAAATATTAATCAAGAATCGCCTAGATTGGTCCTTAGAACATAACTGTTCATTCACCAACCATCAGACAGGTTTTAGAAAAGGAAGAGGCAATGCTGACAACTTGACCCTCCTTCATTCCACAATTGTGGAAGCCTTTGAATCCTCCCAATCGGTTTTGGCCATCTTTCTTGATATCAAAGCAGCATATGATAATGTCAATATATACAAACTTTATAGTAAACTAAAACTTCGAAATATTCCATCTGCAATAAATAATATTGTGTTCAAAATTTTACAGAACAGACTTTTATATTCAAGATCTAATGATGGTGACTTTTTGGGACCTTTCATGGCAACCAAGGGGCTACCTCAAGGTTCTCCCTTAAGTACCATTTTGTTTAATATTTATATAGCAGAATTGTTTTGTATTAGCAATAATGAAGTTAAAATATGTGGATATGCAGACGACTTGGTTTTGTATATTAAGGGATATGATATCCAAAGCATGGTAAGTAAAATAAACAAAGAATTGGAAAACACATTACACTGGCTTGCAGAACATGACTTGTCCTTATCCAAAGACAAATGTGAAGCTGTATGGTTCACAAAGGGTAGGCGAAGAGATAATCTAACAGAAATCAAAATCAACAACACAGCCATTCCTCTAAAAAATGAAGTGAAATTTCTAGGCATAATTTTTCATAAGCATCTATCATGGGACTTACATGTTGACAATATTATACTCAAGGCAAAGAAAAATATTAACATCCTACGTGCAATATGTAGAGTCTGGTGGGGAGCTGACCCACGAACACTCCTAATGGTTTTTAATGCCTTGATCAGATCTCATCTCGATTATGGTTCCTTCCTATTCAACCCAATATCACAAAAATGCAACAACAAACTCAATGCAGTATTTTTTGAGGGACTTAAGATATGTTTGGGGTGCATGAAGTCTACACCAAATTTGGCAATCTTGGCAGAGTCTGCCCAAATGGACCTAGAACATAGAAGATTATTGTTAGCCTCTAAATTTTTAAGTAAAATCATCATTATTGAGAATCATCCCATAATATTACTCCTAATTGAAATACGTAAAAGACTTATAAACAAACCTAATTTTTATACAAGGCATAATGTACCATACTTGGTTTCGGCATTAGAATATTTTTTTCCATATTTTAAAAAAATATACAAAAGCCCAAATTTTCCATGCTATGAATTAGACTATGATACACTAATGAATCCACTTCCAATTCTAAATTGTAATATCAAAAAATATGACCCGATGATTAAAGAAAAATTCCTTATGACTACTGAACAATATGGAAAAGACCATACCTTTATATATACTGATGCCTCAAAAAACAAAGAAAGGGTAGGTTTTGGGATATGCATCCCGAGTATTGAATATAATTTCTCCTCAAGACTTCCTGGAGCTCTAAGCATAAGCAAAGCAGAGAGTATAGCAATACATCAAGCGGTGGAAGTCGCAACTACAAAACATCTAAAGAAAGCTATAATATTTTCTGATTCGCTCAATGCAATAACCAATATTAAAACATGTAACATATCTGCTTCAGCAGATATAAGGGCCCTAAAAACAAAGAAACTTATATCTTCAGCCAATGAGAATGGTACCAAAATTCTCCTTTCCTGGATACCTGGACACTCTAATATATTTGGTAACACCCAGGCTGACATACTGGCAAAAATAGGAAGAGACCTGAATGTACCCATGGAAGTACAACTGAATTCCCAGGATGCCCTATCAGTCATCAGAGGAAAAATTACAAAAGAGTACCAAGAAAAATGGAAATCTTTAGTCCAGAAGAAGACTTCGCAATACAAAACAATTCAAGACTTCTTTCCTACAAAACCTTGGTATTCAAATTTTCCATATAGAAATAGAAGACACACTACCACCATCATTAGAATGCGCACAGGCCATTGTTTAACAAAACAACATCTGTATAAAATGAATATAAAAGATAATCCTTTTTGTGAATGTGGTCGTCTCGAGGATCTAAACCACATCTTTTTTGAATGCCCGATTAATGTGATTCCTAATTTTGATATATACACAAAATTTATTTCCATGAACTTCAAAACACCGCTCTCTATATACAATATTCTAAGTTCCTTAACGGAAGAATCAGTCAATGTAATTATGCGTTTTCTGGCAATTAACCAAATAAGCTTATAAACTGCAATGCGTTTTCTAGCAATTAACAAAATAAGCTTACAAATTGCAAGGCTCAACTGTTTATATGTATCCGTGTTATATTATGTTGCTATTTGTCATTTAATTTATGTTTTAATTTTTAATCATACTTAACCTGACCCAATTAATCTCATTTAATTATAATCATCACACCTCATCAAAAGCTTCCTTACAAGAACATAGTCAGCGATTTTGGTATGGCTTAGAACCAGACTACGTCAAGATCGCTTATAAATCGTGCTGGTAATCGCCTTGCAGCGAAACCAAAAACAAAAAAGAAGAAGAAGAATTTAAACTAATCGATTTATTTTGGCAGCAAATTATTTCTTGCCATGTTACATATTAATTACATTATTATTTCATTTGTAGAAAGTTGAAACAAAATTACGTTATACAATTTTAGTAATAATTTATTTAGGTAGCCTTTTTCAATCAAGCAAAGCATTATAGCACGAAGAATGATATTCAATAGAACTTTCACAATTATCTGGCAACTGAACCTCATTGAATTGATGACCAAGTATTTTACTAACTTTGTAAAATGTTCTAAAATTACTCAAAAATGTTCCGTTGAATGGTTTCACTTTTGATTTGGCGACTTAAAATTTAAACTGTTGACACTCAAAAATAGACACAAAAACACTCCATAGTTAATATAAATTTTAATTTCCAACACACGTGGCAAACAGAAACTCAGAGACCATGTACTTTCAAATATGTACTACTTTGTATAGCACAAAGTGTCACACTGACAAATGCAGCCTTCTAATACATACTTCTAAGCATAATGTGTCATATCTACGTCTATTCTTATAAGCATCGAAGTTTTAGACTCTTCACATTTTTAATGTCGTTTACAGGGTTAAGATTTGAGTATGGAAAAAAATGTATACAACGTTTTTTGTAGGAAATTTTCCGTAATTTCTGATGCGCCTAATTAGAAAACCCTAAGAGATTGCTTTCACATGTTCTTTGACATTTTTTATTGTCATTTTGAGAATATCTAGAACAAACTCCACCCAAAAAAATAAATGTTTTGCAATATATACATGCATTAATACTTACCTCACTGTTTTTGGAGTGTGCATGTATATATATGCACATGCAAATATGTGAATATAAATAATAAATATACAACTAAAATAGCTTTATCAATATGTGACTAAGTCATTCTGAAAAAATGTATTTTATTTATTTCCTTCGATTTGCCCAAACTTTTTGTCCGACATATAACTTTTTGCGTTACAAAATATAATTTGTAATAAACAAATCAAAATTAGCTTGCTATTTATCACCAACATTTTTGTCTATATCTTACATGTTTAGAATGTCCGACTAGGAAAATTTCCCATTCATTTTGTCCGACAGAACTTCCAATTGCTTTTTTAACCTTTCATTAAACTCTCATGCAAAAATCAGGCTGCTATTCATCACCAACATAGTTCCTGTGATGTGACATGTTCTACGTGTCGGACTCGTTAAAATGCCCAACCTTTTTGTCGGACAAACATTTTTTCATATATTATATAACGTTGGCTATTGAATAAACTTAAAAACAACTTGCTATTTTTCACCATCATAAACTTGTCAGGACGACACGTTTATCATGCTCCACCGTTAAAACTTCCCCTGTTTCAGTGTTCCCGTGCATCAATGTTTGTCCGACTAGATACCGTTAAGCTAGTAACAAATTTTCAGCTTGCTATTAATCAACTTTTTTTTCTTACGCGGGATCCAGGTCTAATATTTTATAATTAATTATCTGAGTGACTTGACAGTGTAATATAATACGAAGGCAAGAGAATTCCTGTTTAAAATAAGCTAGATTTTATTGTGTCTTTTAACAAAATTTCTACGCTGGCCAAAGACAAGGATATAAATTCGTAATTTGGTCTGCGATGTGTCCCCGAGGAAAAATAACCATAAAATAACAAGAAACCGTCTATCTTGCCGGTAGGATCCGTAATGGATATATACCATCTGAATATAAAAAAGGACGAAGGAGTGTTTTTAAAAATAAGACGGATGTTTTGTATTTAAAGTAGAAGATTGCATAATAGGGTGGGCCGAAAAAATTTTTTCTGTAAAATAACAACACCTTAGGTCAAAAAATTTGGGTTGTACTAAAACACAAATTTTAAGCCCAAAATGAGTAGCTAAATAGTATATTACTTTATGAGGCGGAGAAGCATGACTTTTCTTGACGCGCCCGATATTACGCGCCGAACGAAGTGAGGCGCGTAGTAGAGGGCAAGTCAAGAAAAGTCGCTTCTTTGCCGAATAAAGTATACTATTTTTTCTTCAAACGTAGCAATTTTCAACCATAAATAGTACAATTCATACGCTATTTTTACCCGAAATTAACTGTGACAACTATCAAAGTCGTCTAGATGTTAGAAATTAAAATAATTAAGTCGTCGTTGGGATTTGTGTCTCCCTGGTTACAGTTGTTTGACAGTTGTTTGCAATTATTAAAGACAGCTTATTGTTGTTGCAACCGCAAGCGCAAATTTAGTGCGAAAATGGAAAACCTAAACGAATTGAGTCCGCGGCTAATGATGCAGTAGCACGTTTGGGGCCCTCCAAGTCCGGAATAAAGTATCGGTTAGCGTACAAGCACTTCCAAGAGTGGTGCGATACAAGAGGAGTACGGCAAGTTACCGAAGACGTTTTACTGGCATATTTTAATATAATGGAAAATAAAAATAAATGGAAATCTTCTACAATGTGGTCACGATACTCTATGATAAAATCCGAGTTAGTTATTAGAAAAAATGTGGATACAAGCAAATTTTTAAAGTTACGTGCTTTTCTGAAAAAGACAAGCGAAGGATATACTGCAAAGAAGTTTAAAGTTTTCACTAAAGACGAGTTTGATAAATTTTTGTTTGAAGCGCCAGATAAGTTGTATTTAGGATTAAAGGTAAAAAATTATATTGCAAAGCATGTAGTATACTCTACTAAATTATAAAAATATTTCAGATTGTTTTGTTAATTGGGGTTACCGGCGCCTGTCGATGCGACGAAATGGTAAAAATGAAGACTGTGGACATTGAGGATAAAGAAAATGTAATAATTATCAAAATCCCAGACAGTAAAACACAACAAATTAGAACTTTTACGATAATTGGTCAAAACTACATTAAACTGTATAAAAAGTATGCATCACTGCGGCCTGAAAATTTCACAGAAAACCGATTTTTTATCAAGTACCAAAATGGAAAGTGTTACCTAAGCGTCATGGGAATACATTCGATCAGCGCAGTGGCCCAAAAAGTAGCTAGTTATTTAAATTTAAACGATGCAAACGCATACACGGGTCACTCTTTACGACGAACTTCAGCAACACTTTTAATTGATGGAGGCGGAAATCTAGAATGCCTCAAACGACATGGGGGCTGGAAATCAAGCACGGTTGCCGAAGGATATATAGAGGATTCAATAAGAAATAAGAACGATAATGCTCAAAAAATTTTAAACTCTCATGATTCGCCAACATCGGGAATGATTGCTGAAAGTTGTGCTCGACCATCAGTATCATCAACAATTACCAATGCGTATCAAGAGTCGGGAACATTTTTGCACGGTTTCAATTTTGAAAATGCCTCATTAACTAATTGTACTTTTAATATTACTATAAATAAAAATGATGTTTAATTGTTGTTAATGACATTTGTATTGTTGCTTTGTGACATGTTTCATATTGTTGCCATGACAACATTTTTCCCTCCGCCGTAAAGAAATGGGAAAAAAAAACTGCTGCCGGCGGAGACATCAAACTTTGACAGGATCAAGTTAGATAAGTTATGTCATCATTATTTGACGTTTGAAGAAAATAGTATATTACTTAATAGAGGGCAAGTCAAGAAAAGTCGCTTCTTTGCCGAATAAAGTATACTATTTTTTCTTCAAACGTAGCAATTTTCAACCATAAATAGTACAATTCATAATAAGTATGCATCACTGCGGCCTGAAATATGATTTTTTATCAAGTACCAAAATGGAAAGTGTTACCGAAGCGTCATGGGAATACATTCGATCGGCGCAGTAGCCCAAAAAGTAGCTAGTTATTTAAATTTAAACGATGCAAGCGCATGCACGGGTCACTCTTTACGACGAACTTCAGCAACACTTTTAATTGATGGAGGCGGAAATCTAGAATGCCTCAAACGACATGGGGGCTGGAAATCAAGCACGGTTGCCGAAGGATATATAGAGGATTCAATAAGAAATAAGAACGATAATGCTCAAAAAATTTTAAACTCTCATGATTCGCCAACATCGGGAATGATTGCTGAAAGTTGTGCTCGACCATCAGTATCATCAACAATTACCAATGCGTATCAAGAGTCGGGAACATTTTTGCACGGTTTCAATTTTGAAAGTGCCTCATTAACTAATTGTACTTTTAATATTACTATAAATAAAAATGATGTTTAATTGTTGTTAATGACATTTGTATTGTTGCTTTGTGACATGTTTCATATTGTTGCCATGACAACATTTTTCCCTCCGCCGTAAAGAAATGGGAAAAAAAAACTGCTGCCGGCGGAGACATCAAACTTTGACAGGATCAAGTTAGATAAGTTATGTCATCATTATTTGACGTTTGAAGAAAATAGTATATTACTTAATAGAGGGCAAGTCAAGAAAAGTCGCTTCTTTGCCGAATAAAGTATACTATTTTTTCTTCAAACGTAGCAATTTTCAACCATAAATAGTACAATTCATAATAAGTATGCATCACTGCGGCCTGAAATATGATTTTTTATCAAGTACCAAAATGGAAAGTGTTACCGAAGCGTCATGGGAATACATTCGATCGGCGCAGTAGCCCAAAAAGTAGCTAGTTATTTAAATTTAAACGATGCAAGCGCATGCACGGGTCACTCTTTACGACGAACTTCAGCAACACTTTTAATTAATGGAGGCGGAAATCTAGAATGCCTCAAACGACATGGGGGCTGGAAATCAAGCACGGTTGCCGAAGGATATATAGAGGATTCAATAAGAAATAAGAACGATAATGCTCAAAAAATTTTAAACCCTCATGATTCGCCAACATCGGGAATGATTGCTGAAAGTTGTGCTCGACCATCAGTATCATCAACAATTACCAATGCGTATCAAGAGTAGGGAACATTTTTGCACGCTTTCAATTTTGAAAATGCCTCATTAACTAATTGTACTTTTAATATTACTATAAATAAAAATGATGTTTAATTGTTGTTAATGACATTTGTATGGTTGCTTTGTGACATGTGTCATATTGTTGCCATGACAACATTTTTCCCTCCGCCGTAAAGAAATGGGAAAAAAACTGCTGCCGGCGGAGACATCAAACTTTGACAGGATTAAGTCAGATAAGTAATGTCATCATTATTTGACGTTTAAAGAAAAAATATTTTTCCCCACTGCCACAAAGGCTCTATGTTATTTTAATATAAAACGTCATTGTGGCAGTGGAAAAAATAAAAAAAATTAACTTTTTCAAACACAGATGTTCATATTTTTTTATTATCTAATTTTTGAAACATCAGGGTTATTTATTTTGTACCCCAAAAAAAGTTTAAATAAAATCTGTATTGTTGTGGTTTTTCTACCAACAAGTTGCCTATAATTCATCTATTTGAACAACTGGATAGCAGTACCAGTGGACCACGTGCATTTTCGGGTATTTTGGAGAACGACTGCATGTTTGCGAAACTCTATCTTAGCTTCATTTTCAAAAATAGAATCATCAGCTGACGATTTCCGCAGTGACGACCTTAGTGCAGATCAAGAATTCCTGTACGATATTTGTTAAAAGAGAAAGTGGTGTTTGTTCAGAACAACTTTCTAAGAGACAGCTTGGGAAAATAGTTCATTCTCGCTGGCTTACCACTGCTTCCCGTATCTTTCTGTTATATGTAGCAATCGGAAATCCCTCGAAAAATTTATAAATACTAAGCCATTTTATAATAAAAGTGTATGCGCCCATGTGATTTTGCATTAAGACTCAACCATCATGACTTGATGGTGCAAGACATCTATTGAAGACAATAAGACTCTGCGATCAGACCTCTTCTTACTACCAGAATTAAAAGATTTAGTCTACAAAAATATTCAAGGAGAATATATAGGTATGTAACCAGAGAATATTATTTTGATTATGCTAATTGGTGAAGGTAAAAACATAAGACAACTGGGATTTTAAACAATTTTTAAGAGGAAATAATGAAATTACAAAGATAAGCGATATTTCGTAGTAACAGAATTATTTTTTTGCGCTAATGAATACTTTGAGTTTATCGACTGTCAGAAAGTTTTATGAATAGAGCCTCGTGTAGCTATGAAACTATCCAAAGACCAACTAAGGGAAGTTGTTGATAATCCTAACACCAGTTTTTGGCATATGTAACAGCATACCCTTGTACCACACAAGCGGTTGAGAAGGCGTATTTTCGTTTACTTTTTGTGTTCAAACCAAAGTCAGCTTTAGCTTAATTTAATTTTTTTGTATGCATAAAAACATTCATACAAAAAAATATAGTTTTTTTTTAAATCCCTAGTTTTATATAGCTCTGTGGTAGTGGAAAACATTATTTATCGGCCAAAATTTATACTATGATGGCAGTTATCTTATCAAATACGTTTTTTGGCTCAGGCGACCATAATAAATTAAAAAAAAACGAATTTTACATTTATTAGATGATTTGATTTTTTCTTAAAAATCTCATTCTTATACAGCTCTGTGGCAGTGGAAAAAATAAAATTAATTATAAAACAAAACAGTATGAAGTAAGTTTTCTTACCATACATCTTTTCTGAGGTCAGGGAACTTAATTAAAAAAAAAACAAAATAAAAACCTTACTCAACGGCCCACTCTATGGTATAATGTATATTTATTATAATTAGGCCAGGGTAATAAGACAAAAATATACCCTGTTCGTGACACTTCAGCAGCCAGGGTACTGAAGCGTTTTTTTCGACAGGTAATACCTATAGGAACAAATTATAACTATTTCCTGCGCAGGATCTGGCGGCCATTTTTATTTATAAACAATTAACTCTCAAAAATGGCATTTTCTCGTTCTTTTTTCAAATCAACGGAAAACAGTGAAACTTATCATTTTTTTAGTACAAATTTCTTCGAGATTATGGAAAAATCTTTAAAATGACGTATTATAAAGTTTGATATACAGTGGAACCTCGATTATCCATCAGGGCACCGGACCAATTGTATGACAGATAATCGAAAAGACGGTTAACAGAATATTAACAAAACTTAATTGATCAAACGACTAAGTGACACAATCAATGTTCGAATTTGAATCAAATTTAATCATGGTGACACACAGATATTGACTGTAATAATTGTTGTGCTGTGCATTTTTATTTTCGGCTTGCGATTCTAAAAATAGAACTCTAAAAGCACGGTATCATTTTTATCACATATTTAAATTGAAATTTAATCCAGAGCCCTGAATAAGAACAAAAATTATTTACATAAAAAAATGCGGTGGTGGCATAACTGCACGTGTACATTTCAACGAATTTCGTTTGGCTTATCGCAATGCTCAAACAAAATCAATTGATGACTAAATCTTTACTTATGTTGTCAATACAACTTATGTAGGTATGGACCCTGACGGTTAACAGAGGTGACGGTTAATAGAGAGACGGATAATCGAGCTTCCACTGTACTCATTTATTGTTAAGAAGATTGGTCTATCTATCTATCTTATTAGCCTTCTTCGGTCCATCTTTGGACATAGGCCTCCCCAATCCTTTTCCATTCTTCTCTGTCTGTCGCTACAGTTATCCACCTAGAGCCAACGTGCTTCTTGACATCATCTGCCCATCTCATTTGTGGTCTTCCTCTGCTTCGTTTATATTGCCACGGTCTCCAATTTATGAGAATTTTGTTCCATCGGTCTTCCTTTTGTCTTATAGTGTGTCCGGCAAATCTCCATTTCAACTTTGCAACTTCTTGTCTAACATCCCTAACTTTGGTTTTTTCTCTTATCCACTCGTTTCTCTTTTTATCCAATAGTTTTATGTGCAACATTTGCCTTTCCATTGCTCTTTGCGTTTTTATGATCTTGTCCATGTTTGCTTTTGTAAACGTCCACGTTTGTGAACCATAAGTGAGAACAGGGAGTACGCATTGATTGTATACCTTGGTCTTAAGATGTGGATATCTTTTGTTTTTAAGGATGTAGCTTAGTTTTCCAAATGCCGCCCATGCCAGTCTAACTCGTCTTTTGATCTCTGCTGTTTGGTTGTCCTCGTTAAGTTTTATAATTTGACCCAGATATATATAATCGTGAACTTGTTCTATTTCATCTTGTCCGATCCTCATTGTGATGTCCTCATCTGTATTTGTTATGATTTTGGTCTTGCTGTAATTCATATTAAGGCCTATCTTTCCGGCTTCTATGTCCAGTTCTTTCATCATTTCAAACAATTCTTCTTTTTTATCAGTTATCAATACGATGTCATCGGCGTACCTTAGATGGTTCAAGCGTTGTCCACAAATTTTTATACCTTTTTCTTCCCATTCTAATCTTTTAAAGATATCTTCCAGAACCTGATTGAAAAGTTTCGGTGATATTGTGTCACCCTGTCTTACGCCTCTATTTATTTGAATTGATTGTGTTTCTTCGTATACTTTAATTGTTGTTGTGGCATCTTTATATATATTGGCTATTAGGTCTGTATATCTGTGGTCAATTCTGCTGTTAATCAAAGAACTTTTCACTGCCCAATGTTCGACACTGTCAAAAGCCTTTTCGAAATCTATGAACGCTACATATAGAGGGATGTTGTATTCATTTGCTCGTTCTATAAGGATTTTCATACTTAATAAATGATCACTTGTGCTAAATCCCTTTCTAAAACCAGCTTGTTCTTTCGATTGGTATCCGTCGAATTTTGTCGTCAATCTGTTGGTTAAAATTTTTGTTAGGAGTTTATACATTACATTGAGGAGTGTTATAGGACGGTAGTTTTTTATATCTGCTTTGTCCCCTTTCTTGTGTAAGATAATGGTTACGGATTCCTTCCAGTTGTTTGGGATTCTTTTTTCTTTTAATATTTTGTTAAAAAGGGAATAGAGAGTATCAATTACCACTTGTCCACCATATTTCAGCATCTCTGTAGTTATTCCATCTTTTCCAGGCGATTTGTTGTTTTTCATTTCTTTCAATGCCTTCTTTATTTCTGATTTGCTTATTTCTGGCTGTAATTCTGAATTGACATTTTTTATTTTCGACTTAAGTTGGGTTTTTATTTCTTCTGATGGTTCCTTTTTTGTTTTATATAACTCTGAGTAGAAATGTTGGATTATATTTATGATGTCGTCTTTAATGTTTGTTTCTACTCAAGAGGATGGGTACGTAATGCTATTCAAATGGGGATTCATTTTTTTTCGAATCCTGAGAAAACTAATAAGTATTTTTAAAAAATTTAAAGGCAGAATAAAAGATTACGTTATTAGCGAGGGCCGAAAGTCCCTGAGAACTTCTATAATGTTTATTTTAATAAGTTACAGGGGTGAAAAACTAAGAGAAAATTTAGTGTGATTTTTAATTTCAATTATCTCATTCAAAATAAACTTTTTATTTATTCTAAGGGACTTTCGGCCCTCGGTAATAATTTAGTCTTTCATTCTGCGTTTATTTTTTAAAAATATTTATTGGTTTTTCAGGATTCGAAAAAAAATGAACACAATGTCCGTGGTAATATTTTCCAAATCTATCTTTGTCTTACAACGCACTCAGTCGAATATTATATCAGACAGTGACAATCAGGCAGTGACAATTTTAAATATTTGACATGGCATCGGGAATATTTGGAGTTATTGATTAAATAATATTACTATATAGTGTATTTGATAAATAATTGATATAAGACGTGAACTTAATAAAGAGGTATTTATTGTGTATTATTTGTGGAAGATCCAAGCAGAGAATACATCAGAATAATATATTCTGTGATCCAAATCCAAGTATTTTGTTGTTAAAAATATTCAAAATTGTAAGTGTTCCATAGTAACAATATATTATTAAAAAATCACTTTAACACTTTTCCTCTTCTTTTCTCTATTGAGTATTAGTTTTTTTGTACATATAAATTATTACAATCACTAAATACATAGTTAGTGAAAAAATTATCACATTTATTAACTGAATTAATAATTTGCAATTATACAAATATAACAGTTATCCAAGAACATTCAAAAGCCATCTCTTTAAGTTAATGATGGCATTTTCAAGTAGAATGACATTGTAGTAATGTTTACATATCCATACCAGTGTGAATTTTACTACACGTAATTTGCCGTGTAAAGACAGAAAAAGTAGTGATAGCCGTAAAATATTTGCGAATTATGTACCAATAGCCTTAGTAGAATTGCGAAAAAAGGTCGGAATTGCATAAAAAAAATATTTTCTCAATAACTATTGTAAAAATTAGTGTACAGCTTTGAAATTTTTGTCTTGTTCTTTGGTGCTTAATATGTGATAAAAATTTCAAAGCGATTCATTAAATTGTTTAAATTTTATTGAAATTGGTTATCCCAGAGAGAATTTTTTTTGCAATAACATAAGTCAGAAAAAAATTACCTTAGAACCGTTCCACAGGTGTCAAATGAAAGAGCATTAGCTACATTTTCAACATGGTTTAAAAAAGTGAATAAAAAATGCATTTATTAGTAATAAATAACTACTGTATACTGTATATTATATACAGGATGATGGTATAAAAGTCGGAGATACTACACTGAACAAAGTAGAGAAACTCGTGTATCTCGGGAGTAATATCAATGAGAACTGGGATCAGAAATTAAAAGCCGAATAGAACAGGCCAAAGCTACCTTTGCCAAAATGAGAAACGAAATTTGCAGCCACGATCTGGGTATTGTTCTTCATGTTCGAATGACATATTACTATATCTTTCCCGTCCTACTGTATGGAGTGAAAGCATGGACTCTAAATAATGCTAGAAGGCTTGGAAGCTTTTGAGATGTGGGTATACAGACGGCTACTAAAAACAAGCTGGGTCGATAGAGTTAGAAATGAGGAGGTCCTTAGACTGCTGAAACAAACAACACAACTGATCAATATAATAAAGAAACACAAGCTGATCATTCATGGAAAGATCCAAAGCAAGCATAGTACTGGTAGAAGAAGAACATTGTGGTTGAAAAATCTAAGGCAATGGTTCGGAAAATCGACTAGATCATTATCCAGAACTGCTGTTAATAAAGTTACTATAGCGAATATGGTAGCCAAAATGATATATAATAATCCTAAACTCTTAATACTAAATGAGGATAATGTTTTTAGTTTTGTCAGACATAAAGATTAACTTTGAAGCTCAAAATCAAAAACAAAAGGAATCCTTCGAAACAATATAAATTCTTATTTATAATTTTCACTCTAACTGGACAACTAAGCAGCATACAAAAAATTGTGTTTACGTTCATATCTGCTACTGACTGACCGAAATAAAAAAATTCACGCTTCCGTTTATTTTTGCTGTTCGCTGCCGTGAAATTCCGAACGTGCAAAGCCTTTCACATTGGAGATATTTTATGTACACCTCATTCTTGTTCTGCTATTACTGGCGAGTCACTATGTCGCACTGTGAACACATCTTTTGACGGACATGCTTTGTTATTAATCTTATTCTTTTTGCAACGATGGTATTTGCCAAGCAATCTGGACATCCTATTTCGACTTCTATTACTATTATACACAAAATGTATCGTAAAATACTACGCTAAACCAAAAGATTGTTGCTACACGGAAGTAGACTCGACTTAGAATTATTGAAATTATGTGATTTTGCATATAATTTCTTCTACTCCTTATGGTAGGAGTGCCCAAGCGGGGATTTTTGCAATTACTCAAGCGACTCATATTATCACATGGGGAGAAACCTTGTACCATGTAAATGTACCTCTACCATATATTGGCTCTTAATACAGGGAGTTCGTTAAGGGAGGTCCATAAAAAATCTATTCTTAGAAAAACTCGAAATCGTCAGACTAAGATAAGGTAAGTTAAGTACATGCAAAACAGTGTATATTTCAAAAATCTGACGATTTGAGCGGGGCGCAAGAAAGGGTGAGTCACAAAGTTTCACAAAAAAAGCGAATATTTCGCTAAATGAACGTCAGATCGAAAAACTAAGAAATACTTGTTCAGTATTTTTCAAAAATCTATCGAATGATACCAAACACAAGCTCCTACGGACAGGGGTAAGGGGTAAATTTAAAAATTAAAATACGAACTGAAAAATACAGGTATTCCATATTTTTGAAAAATCTATCGAATGACACCAAACAGGACTCCCAAGGTTGTAGGGTGGGGGGTTACTTTAAAATCTTAAATGGGAGCTCCAATTTTTTATTGCAGATTTGGATCCCTTACGTAAAAATACGTAACTTTTATTCGAGACATTTTTTTGAATTATGGATAAATGGCACTATAATCGGAAAAAACGTTTGTTGGAAATGGAAAATTAAATTAAAAAATGGAAATTCCCCCACTTTATGGAAAACTTAACTTATTTTTGGTTTTGGGGCCTACTCTTCATAACCCAATAAGTCCCCATATCGCTCGAGTAACTGCAAATTTTGCATACCTTCCCCCCTACTATTAAAAGTACGAGATCCCACTGCAAAATCACTTCGTTCATAACGTAAATTTAAGAATAGGAGAATACATATATAAGAGGTTGTCAGTCAAAAAGCTTTGATTAAATTAATAGTACCTACAGTAGGAAAAATGAAAGAATACCCATGAACGAACATATAAAACACCTTGTATTTTCCTGTCACCGTGTCATACAAAAAATTGGCCAGCGCAAGTACATGTAATAATTATTATTACATATACTTGAGCTGGGAAATTTTCTTTGTGACACGGTGACAGGAAAATACAGAGTGTTTTATATGTTTGTTCATGGGTATTCTTTCATTTTTCCGACGTATTTAATTAAATTAATACCTAAAAATACATACAAATTGAAAAATTTCATTTATGACGTAGATACCTACTTTTTATATCTATTTAATTTATCAAGTTAATTGCAAAAATTATGCTCATTTTAATATTTTGAAATTTGCTAATTAGATGCTAATTTTTTTTATTGTTTTAAAATTTTCTCTGCTATAAAGTTGGATAAAGGTACACTGTTGGATAAAGGTTTACACAAATTTATTTTTTAAACTCATTTCGAGTGGAAGAAAATTAATATTTCTCCTGTCACTTTTTAGTACAAAAGTGGTATACATCGAAATTAGGTTGTAGTCTATTTTTTTTTGTAAATAATATTTTTTTAGTTTTCCTGAAACCTTTAAAAACAAAGAAAATAGACGTTTTTACTTTTTAATATGTGCTTTAATTAAAACAATACTAAATTGACAATAAAAAATAACAATTAATAAAACTTTAAAAACAGAAAGAAACATAACGTAAACTAATATCGTTTTTTCTCTCTAATTCTAATAATAGCTTCACATCGCCTAGGCATGCTGGATATTAAGCAGGCTATTTGATTTGGTCTGAGTTTCATATAGCAGTAACCATAGATCATATATTTATATGTATATTGCATGGAAACAGGAAGGGACTGACAAAGTTTTAATTATCTACCGGCAATATCCCATAAGTAATCAATAGGATTCATGTCGGCAGTGTCAGGGGACCAATTCAATATCCGAATATTTATCTTACTTATATATTGAGTAACACGTGAGGAGGACTTGCCTTATCATGCATTAAGAGGAACTGATTTCCTGTATAAAGGGCGAAAGGAAGAAAATGTTCAAAGAAAAATGTCTCTTCAATGTACCTTTCGCTAATTAAAGAGCCTCCACGTAAAGAAATCAAATATTTTCTTGCTCACAATTTTGTTTTTGAAATTCCACCCCAATCACAGAGCCTCCTTTAAATAGTGATGCCTCTCTTATGTTGTCGATATCTCTAAGGGTAAGAATAGAACAAGTGGGTCGCGGTGGAGGTATAGGTGGAGGTGGTGGTCGAGGTCGATGTGGATATCCATGTAAAACAAACACATTGTAGTGAATGGGAGAGAGTAGAGCAGGTAAGTCGCGGTGGAGGTTTAGGGCGATGCCATCCAGGAGGTTTACATCGATGCTTTTGAAAATAAAATGAGTTTATTTTACATGGATGTCTACTGCGCGGCCTACAAGGATGCTTCCCTGTGATTGGTCTGTTCGAAGCCAAGTTGTCATTACCTGCGCTATCTGAGTTGATACTTTTTATATAATCCCTTTTTTGTATTCAGTTTATTTTTAAATTTCTAAAGTAATTAAATTCAGTAAATTTTTGAAATATGAAGGAGGATCTGATTATTTACAGCTTACATTTCATCACTATCATCACTTGACTGACACAACATCGCAAAAGCACAGTCTTTTTGTCATTCAAATTTCAATAAACTACTTTACTTGATAGTGGTACTAGCTCGACTGACAGCGCAGGTGACCTCCTTGCTATGTGGTTACAACCGGTCAAAAAACCGGTTATTTCAAAAACCGGTGTTCGGTTTTTTTAATCATGGCGGATACCCAATAGGTTACATTTACATTGCGCTTTAGTTTGCGACAATTCATTCGAATCCATATCAGTATAAAAATCAGTCATCAGTATTGTGAAATTGGTTTCAGTCAGTTTAAAATTTCTCATTTAGGCGCGGGGCAAAAAATTTTCCCATTTTTTTCTCTGAATTCAATATTTCTCCGCTTATCCGGTTTCTCACCGGTTATTATTTTATAAAGAAAAAACCGGTTATAACCGGGACAAAAAAACAACCGAAAAAACCGATTATTGAAGAGGAAAAAAATCGGTTTTAGGTTAAAACCGGTAGGTTTTTCCCATCCCTACTGTCGACATCGACCGCGACTTAACTAGTAGGATCCACCGCGACCTACACCTCCACCTCGACCTACACCTCCACCTCGACCTACTTGTTCTGTTCTTACCCTTAAAGTATCGATCAGAACTGTTAAGGTTTGTAATGTGTTTTTCTGTTTTTAAAGTTTTGTTAAATGTTATTTTTTATTGATAAGTTTACTTTTATTAGTACTGTTTTGCTTAACCTTCAATTGTTATGGTGATTTAGTTAACCATTTAACGTATGTTGCGTCAATGGTGACGCAAAACTAAAAATCCTGCACTTTTATTACATAGGTACGAAATATGTAATGTGGTAATTAGTTTATTTTATTAATGAAACGTTTAGAAAAAATATACACACCTTAATACTTAGAGATTATGTATATACATATGCTTTTTCTCATGAGGATCTTTCAGTGCGTCACAGTTTTTCGATTTCTTTCTAACGCATTAAATTGTATGTGACATAAAAAAACGCACGTCGGTGATTACATTTCGTCGGTGACATTTATAACATTTTTTCTAGTTGTCAATAGATGGCGCTATAATCGAAAAAAAAATTATTTACTAATTATATAATATATCTACGAATATAATTTGTAAAATTTACAAGACTATACAAATCAAAGAAAATACCATTTTATAAATGCAATAAACACAATTGATTTGTTTTTATGTCAAATTGCAAATAAAATGTGACAACTCTCAGATTTGACTAAAATGTCATGTTAGAATAAATGTCATAAATGTGTATTATCACGGACTTACATTTTTTTCTATCATTTGTGACGCACTGAAAAATGCTCATGAAAGGAAACATATTCTTTTTCTCATGATCATCTTTCAGTGCGTCACAGTTTTTCGATTTCTCTCTAACGCATTAAATTGTATGTGACAGAAAAAAGGCACGTCTGTAAATACTTTGGTAATTATTCTAGTTCGGTGATTATTCTAGTTGTCGATATATGGCGCCATAATCAAAAAAGAATTATTTATTAAATAAAATAATAATATTATCAATATAATCTGTACAATTTATAAGACTGACTCTAGTTTCAACCTTCGTACCGTTAACACGTATCGAATACGAGCTAGATAGTTATTAAAAAGTAATTAGCAGAAAATTTATCACTCATTAAGTAGATATAAATAAAAGTTTATTTACATACAAGTTAAGTTTTTGTGAAAGTGGTAAATACAAGTAAGTGATATACGGAATATTGACTACTTTTCACGTAATTATTTGAAACAATAAAAAATATTTTTATTGTATTTTAATATACAATTGTATATACTAGGAACATTTTAAACACATTTTCAATTTTATTTGCGGTCTATACTTACAAGAACTGGAGTCGGTTACCAATAGGAGGACAGGGCCGCACTCACTCTTGCGGGTGATACCTGTTCTTCTAAAATGATCTCCACCGAAACAAGCATGGATCAACAATCTCAACACAACATAAATTCACCGAAAAGCTACTCACAGGTGACAAATCAATTCAAATTCCCTTCAAGAGACCAGGCACTAGTCTTCAGTGCAATCGAAAATACTCCACTTCATGACTACCTAATCCCTCTTGGTAACATTATTCAACCTAAAAACATCATTTTCGCCTCCCGCCTTTCCAACAACCGGGTTTGCATGTACCTCGCGAATAAAAATATCCTAGATCAGTTTTTAGATAACTATGGCCAAATCACTATCCGAGGAGAACTTTTAAAGGCTAGACGACTCATAACACCAGCCGAACGAATTGTCATGTCAAATGTATCCCCGACCATCCCACACCATGTTCTTGAAAAAGAACTGCTAAAAATCGGTTTACATCTTGTATCTCCCATAACATTTTTAAAAATCGGCGCAAATCTTCCCGAGTACAGCCATATTCTAAGCTTTCGACGGCAAGTATATGTTAGCCCTCATAATTTAACCATCCCAAGCGCCATAACAATAACATTCGAAAACACAAACCAAACAATATTATTTTCTCAAGATGGAAACGTCTGTTTCAAATGCAAAAATCCGGGACATAGGGCAGCAGCCTGTACCGAACCTACAAATATATCTACGACGCAACAAACTTCACTAAGCTCTACAGCTTCAAATACTACAACTGCAGCTGACTCGGCTGCACAAACAACAACAGCATCGACTCCTACGCCCACCCTCACCAGTACGACTAACCAACCTGAAACGTCCCAATCTAAACAAGCTCCAACTACATCATCACATCAAAGTACCTTTTCAGAACATACTGAGCCAAAATTACCAAACGTAAATACAGAAGTAACTGAAAACAAAGACACTCATTTAAAACGCTCTATCAGTGAAGTCGCTTCTCCAGAATCCGACAATACACTTCAAGAAAACCCATTTACAGTACCAAAATCTACAGCATCTCGAAAGAAGATAAAGACATCTAAACTTGAAGAAACGCATTCGAATGTATCCATTTGCTCCATGATACATCCTGCCAAAACCTTCATTGATAATCACGAACCACCATTTCCGCTGAACAGTGATCAATTAGTCTGCCTCCTAGAAAACATAGCTGGCTTATCGAACCCCATAATCCCAATCAATGACTTCACTTCTGATTTTAGAGGTCTAAGTGACATGTTAAAGGAAATCCGTCCCTACTTAAAAGAAAGGTCGATAAAAACAAGGCTGACTAACTTGAATAAAAAAATACTTGCTCACCTTGGAGAGGTGGGCTCCGGTATAGAAAGTGATGCATCACAGTCATCATAGATCAGCAGCTGGTTTCTATCCATTGTTATATTCCATATTTTATATTCTTTTTTTACATTCAACTCAATAATACACTGGAATATTGATGGATTCTTCCATCGTCTAGCTATGCTACAGATTATCATTGCCGAAAACTGTCCAGATATAATCTGTCTGCAAGAGACCAATTTAAAACCCCAACAAAAATACAGTCCCAAACACTACACATGTTTCCGTAAGGACAGGATGCTTTTTAACCATGCTAGTGGCGGTGTTATTACATTAGTAAAAAAATCCCTCGACGCAGATTTATTTCCCGTAGTAAGCAATTTAGAAGCGATAGTCATCAAAATTGAATCTTCCATGTCCTTCTACATATGTAATATCTACATTCCTCCCAATTCACAGGTAAATTACACAGATTTGCTACACCTTATAGACCAAATTCCAAAACCACGTATAGTCGTAGGTGACTTTAATGGACATAATATAATATGGGGATCTTCTAACACAAGTTCGATGGGAAGAACAATAGAAAACTTATTATATAACTTGGATTTAAATTGTCTTAATGATGGAACGCCTACTAGGTTCAACTCAGCATCGGGAGAATCCTCAGCAATTGACTTAAGTCTCTGTGATCCAATTTTAACTCCATCCTTATCTTGGGAAGTGCTGTCGTTCACCTATGGCAGCGACCACCACCCCATAAAAATCTGCAATACTAATACTCTACCGGAAATACAAGACACATTTGTTCCAAAATGGAAAACCGAGAAGGCTGATTGGGTGAGTTTCTCAACATATATTGATAATTCCATAGAAAGCTGTGAAATTAACTACTGCGATATCGATAGAACAATCACCAATTTTAATGACTTAATACTAAAAAGTGCCGAACTTTATATTCCAAAAACAAAAAAAATATACAATCATCATCCAGTACCATGGTGGAATAAAGATTGCGAAGAAGCAATGCGACAAAGTAAAAAAGCTCTAAATAGGTTTAAACGGCACAAAACCCAAGAAAACAAAATTGAATTCAAGCGCCTAAAAGCCAGAGCCCAAATAGTTATAAAAAAATCAAAAAAAGCCTCATGGTCAAAATACGTCTCTGAAATAAACAGTTCTACTCCAATGAGTGAAGTTTGGAAAAGAGTAAAGAAAATCTCCGGTTTGAAGTATTCCTCATCAATTAACACTCTTAAAATTAATAATACTATAGTCTCTACCTCACAAGGCATTGCTGAAACCCTTGCTTCCACCTTTGAACAACATTCCTCTAGCGAAAACTACAACAGTAACTTTAGAGACTACAAACAAGACAAAGAACACACTATCTTGTCTCTAGAAGAATCCTACGAAAACCCCCTATCTAAACCTCTTACTATCATGGAACTGAATAGCTCCTTACAGGACATGAAAAACTCAAGTCCAGGACCCGACAATATCCCTGTTCTCTTTCTTAAGCAACTGTCAATATTGGCAAAACAACATCTTTTGCTAATTTTCAATCAAATCTGGCAACGTCGGCAATTTCCGTCTACATGGTCAAAGGCCACAATTCTACCGTTTTTAAAATCCAGAAAACCTCGACTTGACCCAGAATCATACAGGCCCATCTCTCTAACATGTGGCATGGCTAAATTAATGGAAAAAATAGTCAACGCCCGGCTTATGTGGACACTGGAAAACACTCATTTTTTCTTACCAGAGCAAAACGGCTTCAGACGTAACCGGTCAGCAGTCGACAATATTGTAGACCTACAAAGTGATGTCCAAGAAGCATTAGCAATGAATCAAATGTGCATAGCTATTTTCTTCGATCTAAAGAAAGCCTTCAATACGTGTTGGAGATACAGCATCATCGAAAAACTGCACGCATCCAATATTCGAGGACACTGCTTAGCCTATATCGAAAATTTCTTAAAAAACTTCTCCTTCCAAGTAAGAGTCAACAACGTTTATTCAGATTTTCATACTGCAGAAAATGGTACTCCACAAGGCTCAGTACTCAGTCCTACCCTATTCCTAGTTGCCATAAACAACATAATAAATAAATTACCTAAACCTCTCAAAGCTCGCCTCTATGCAGACGATTTAGTGGTGTACATTAAAGGAGCAAAAAAGACTCTTTGTGCCGAATAGTACAGTCATTTTTAACTCGGCTAGAAGAATGGACAGCAAGTACAGGATTCGAATTCTCCGTTACAAAGACAACTGGGATGCTGTTTTCGAAAAAATCACCCGTTGCTCCAGTCCTTTATCTTCACAACAGCGTCATTCCCTTGGAAAACTCTGTGAAATTCCTCGGTATGTGGTTAGATCAAAAACTTTCCTGGAAAAAGCACATACAACACTTGGCGCTAACATGCAACAAAAGACTCAACTTGCTTAAAACCGTATCAAATCGTTTCTGGGGGTCCGACTTTTCTACGCTGCTGCTTCTGTACAAAACACTAATTAGATCCAAAATCGATTACGGTTCAATTGTTTATGCCTCCGCAACTAAGACTACCTTAAAACCACTAGATACAATCCACAATGCCGCACTTCGGATCGTTCTCGGAGCTTTTCACACTTCACCAATAGAAAGCATATATTCCGAAACTGGATAACCATCATTGCAGTATAGGCGGACAATTTTAACACTTTCACATGCTTCTTCCGTAGCTGCCAATAAGGATCATCCACTATTTGAAAATACCTTTTCCAAAAATAATCACGACTTTTTCTCCAATAGACCTCGTACCGGAAAACCTTATTACATGCGAATAAGATCAATTTTAAATGAACTCGATGCAACAATTCCAGACGTGTTTCACTGTAACATCCAATATCCCACTCCATGGTTCCCCCACTCCCCCCATCCTAGAAATTAGTCTGCCTCCCACTCCAAAAAATACACTAACACCTTACTTATAAAAAACAAACTGAACGAGATTCTTGAACGAGACTACCTAAACTGCACAAACATCTTCACCGATGCCTCTAAGTCCGTTGAAGGTATTGGTTGTGCATTTGTAACTCCAACGTCTACTTTTCAATTTAAACTACCGCCTAGTTCAAGCGTTTTCACCGCTGAACTATTTGCTTTGTATCGCGCCCTAAAACATGCAAACCTTTCAAATATTTCAAAGCCTCTGTTTCTCACCGACCCGCTCAGCTCTCTTCTCGCAATCCAGCATCTGTATCCTGAAAGTCCTTTAGAGAAACTAATAAAAATTGAGCTACAAATTGCCCAAGAGAACAACACAACTCCGAAATTTATATGGATCCCATCACATATAGGGATTATGGGCAATGAAGAGGTAGACAGAAGTTCTCGTAATGCAGCAACAAGTGCGATGTCCGAATTAGTGCGCGAGTATGTATCTAAAGATCTCAAAACGTTTTTTAAACAAAAAGTAATCGGTCAGTGGCAACGCGAATGGTTTCTATCGCAATCGAAACTAAAATCGGTAAAACCAGATACACGACAGTGGAAAACAAGTATTAGTTCGAGGTTTATTCAAACGGTTCTAACGCGCCTACGTATAGGGCACACCAAGATTACACACTCATATTTACTCTCGGCCAGTGAACGTCCCATGTGTGACCTATGTGCTACGCCTCTTACCGTCACCCATCTGTTAATCGAGTGTCCAAAATATCAACGTGAACGTTCAATGAACAATCTACCAAACACTCTACTAGCTTTATTAGGAGAAAACTGTCCAGTAAAAGACTTACTCAACTATCTAATATCTATCAATATTTTGTATCAAATCTAGTTATTTTTTTTTTACTTGTTAAAATAATTGTTAACCTTTGTTTATCAAGTAATGCCGCTAATAACCTGTTGGTGGATGCGGTAATTTTCTTTAATAAAAAAAAAAAAAATTTATAAGACTATACAAATGAAAGAAAATACCATTTTATAAATGCAATAGACAAAATTGATTTGGTTTTATTCCAAATTGAAAATAAAATTTGACAACTGTCAGATTTAACTAAAATGTCACGTTAGAATAAATGTCATAAATGTGTATTATCACGGACTTACCTTTTTTTCTATAATTTGTGACGCACTGAAAAATGTTCATGAAAAGGAGAATACCTTATTATTATGAATTAAAAGTAAACATTTAGGGCAGTCAATGAGGGTATTTGGCTCCGAATTCCATCCTACTAGATCGATTTACTGGATATTTTCACAGTAAGTAGGGAATAGGTCATAAAACAAAGTCTACATTATGCCGCATAGATGTGTGCTTTTATCGTGGGGGTGGCTCCCACCCCTTGTCGGGGGTGGAAATTTTTTTGGTTAAAATAGCCACGGAAATGGCTAGAGAACCTCATTTTAAGCAAAAACTGTTCCATATATTTTTTTGAAAACTCAATAATTTTTGAGTTATGCGTGGTTGAAAATTGACCATTTTCATTGAAAAATGACACCTTTGCGGACGGTTTTTTGCGAATACCCTAAAAACTGTGCATCTAACGAAAAAATTTTTTAAAATATTTTTGTAGCTTATAAAAAAGCAAAGAGATTTGTTCTTTTATAAATCTTCTAGTTATAATACAAAAAGAGATGTGGTAGGTGAGAAGAGTTTGTTTTTTTGGTGCATGCTCAAATCGGTGTATTTAACCTGAAATAACAGAGAAACGGTAGATTTTACGTGTATAATGGTACTTTGTTCCAGCAGAATGTTGAACCGATGTTGAACTGATTCAGGATCGTACTGAGCGTGCGCTTTACATAAAACGCGTACGGTTTTATGTAAAGCGCACGCTCAGTACGATTCTGAATCAGTTCAAAATTCTGCTGAAACAAAGCTAAAATACCTTTTTTAGTCATTGAAAAGATCCTTAAAATGCGCAACATTAAATGTCAATTACATTCAAACTGATCGAGATATGGTGCAAAAAATTGATGACTAACGTATTTTAAGAAAAAATGAGAAGTATATTTAACCCCTCATCCGTCAGAATTTAAATACATCGTTTTCGTTCTGCAATACTTTTTACAGTAGTGTTATTTCTATGTTCAAAAAGTTGGACGGGTTTAAAATATATGGTTTTTGAAAAAAATAAAATCAAATTATAGAGCGCATTTTTAAATTTTCTTAAAAATGTTTTTTCTCCATGTAACTCGAAAATTATAAGAGAAACGAGAAGAAGATATTACACAAAATGTGGGGTCTTTTTAGATAATTTTTTTTATTTTTCATTACTGTATCTCTTATCATTTTCAAGTTACATGGAGAAAAAGGAAGATTTTTAATAAAATTTAAAAATGTGCTCTATAATTTGATCCTATTTTTTCAAAAACCATTCATTTTAAAACCGTCCAACTTTTTAAACATAGAAACAACACTATAATAAAAAGTATTGTAGAAGGAAAACGATGCTTTTAAATTCTGATGTATGAGGGGTTAGATATACTTCTCATTTTTTCTTAAAATACATTAGCCATCAACTTTTTGCAGCATTATCTCGCTTAGTGTGAATGTGATCAACATTCAATATTGATCATTTTAAAGGTATTTTCAAGTACTACAAAAGATATTAGTATCATTATACACGTAAAATGACCATTTCTCTGTTATTTTCAGTTATCTTTTTTTATATACACCGATTTGAGCATGCACCAAAAAAACAAACTCTTCTCACCTACCATATCTCTTTTTGTATTATAAGTAGAAGATTTATGAAGAAACGAATCTCTTTGCTTTTTATAAGCTACAAAAATATTTTATACAGATTTTTCGTTAGTTGCATAGTTTTTAGGGTATTCTCAAAAAACTGTCCGCAAGGGTGTCATTTTTCAATGAAAATGGCCAATTTCAACTGCGACTAACTCAAAAAGTATTGAGTTTACAAAAAATATTGTAGAACAGTTTTTGCTTAGCATTAGGTTCTCTAGCGACTTTCGTGCTTATTTTCACCAAAAAATATTCCACCCCCGAGAAGGTGTGGGAACCACCACAAGATTTCATTAAAATCCATGCATTAGGATAGAATTCGGAGGTAATATCCTATTCTTGCTCCCATTGACTGGCGTAATTGCATTCTTTGCACTTCGACACAAAAACTAACAAAATAATAATACAAATATTTTAAAAACGTTAATTTGATTATTTTTTTTTTACTTCTTTATATTCGTCCTTAAAAAAAAAGAAATAAAAATTAAGATTTTTCGTTAAAATTTCAAAATAGAGGGTGTTTTGTACCTTGAAATTATTTGAAACTTTAAGTTTTCAAAAAAACAGTCGCCCGCACGCACAATGGTAGTAGGTCAACTAAGAGTGCTGCAGAAAATAGGAGAATTCATAGTTGGTCAGTTCCGTGCACCGATTGCAATATTAATTAAATTGTCACACTAAATTTTGTTGGGTCAATATTGACCCACCACACCAGTTAAGAGTTAAAACACACATTAAAGAATACATTAGAATATGTATTACATTATTTCGATGTATACGCATCCTTGGAGTCTGTTCACTGTGCTGGGTGTTTCAAATTTAAAATCAGAAAAACATTCCTTTTCTTTCACCCAGTAAAAGCTCAAAAAATAAATTTGAGTAAACCTTTGCACAACAGTTTAAATAACACAGAAAAATAAATAATAATAAAAAAACTAGCTGAATGCCTCAATCCATTCACGCAAAAATCCACTTTTAAATGTATTTTATATTAAAAGAAAAATTTTCACTAGTAATACCACTAGAGGTCAAATTATTTCCGGAAATTTTTTTGAGATCATGAATATTTTGAAAATTTCCCGAGTCGCAGACGAGGGAAATTTTCTAAAAATATTCATGATCAAAAAAAAAAAATTTCCGGATATTAATTTGACTTCGCGTGGTATTCGGTAAGAAAATTCCACACCAAATTTGCATTTGAAAATCCAAAGCTGCATGAACAGATTAATAGCGCGCCATAGCTTTGTCAGCAATTATTTAGGCTTTCAAATTCGTAATTTCTACTCATTGTAGTTGCATGGGAATGCCATTTCAAGATAGAAAATAGTATATTCTTCAATTTTACATAAATTTTGAGTAACTACAAGTGATAGAAAATTATTTTTTGGCGTTTTATTTTAAATTATATAAACAAATAAAAACCAGTCTGTCAAAAATGTTCTGTTATTGTAAACGTCAAAAAATTTCCACTATAATTCGCTGTTGGGTACCCCACGAGCAAAAAATTTCCGATAAAATACCTCCGTTGCCATGGTGATCTGTCAAAATAACGTATTTTGATTGGTTCAAAATTACAGGTGTGGAATTTTCTCTAGAATTATATTCAAATAATAAGTAATTTGGTATAAACTGCTTAGAATTTCCCTATTTCCCTGTATAGCAACTTAATATGAACTTGTGGAACTGTCGCTGATAGAACTAAGAGCTTATTTCAGTTTATCACGCATACCCATTAATACATTGTTCGTAGACTATCCTTGAGGCCCAAATAGTTTATATTTTATGTAGCCTATAAACATAAGAAGGGTTGCTCACAAGATGAATAGTTTTCTGTTCCCGTCCATTTCCAATTAGCTAAGGGTATTTTGGTATGTTGGTATTTTGATAGAAGCACCTAATATTTTTTGGTTAAAAAATAATTTGAAATTATATTGAATCAACGAGCTGAATTTTTACTACAATCAAATTAAATTTTGGAGCTCAAAAAATGGAGATAGTCATGGAGTGTTATGTCCTTTTCATGAGCATGTTTCAGTGCGTCACAAATGATAGAAAAAAAGGTAAGTCCGTGATAATGCACATTGATAACATTTATTTTATTTGCAATTTGGCATAAAAACAAATCAATTGTGTTTATTGCATTTAAAAAATGGTATTTTCTTTGATTTGTATATTCTTATAAATTTTACAAATTATATTCGTAGATATATGATTCGTAAATAATTTTTTTTCGATTATAGCGCCATTTATCTATAACTAGAATAAATGTTATACATGTCTGTAATCACCGACGTGGCTTTTTTCTGTCACATTGTCACATACAATTTAATGCGTTAGAAAAAAATCAAAAAACTGTGACGCACTGAAAGGTGCTCATGAGAAAAAGAAGTGATTTATTTTAAAATATATTTCGGATCAATATAATCTAGTACCTTGAGTCATATACCTAGTCAAGAGAAGTAAGATTATTTTCAGGACTTTCAATAGTCCAAGTATCTGACAACTAGTTTTTTTGTAGACGTTGTTAAATGAACTAGTTAGACCTTGAACCAGTGCCGGCTTAACCTAACTTCGGGCCCTGGGCGCTGAATATTTAGGGGCCCCCTTAATTGCTATTCATTGTCAGTTTTTTAACAAGAAAACACTTGTATTTATTGTAAAATCCATACTTTTTTAAACCAAACAAGAAGAATAGCAAACGGAAAATATATTCCAAAAAATATATTTAATAATATAAAAAAAAAAACAGAAATTTACACAAAACAACACATGACGAACAAAAAAATATATTCTAAAAAATACATACTTATGACAAAACTTAGATCACTTTTTTTTCTTGACGTCTTGACTAGGTATTAGCAATCTGTATATAATACTATCACTATTCAATTGCTCCAGGTCTTCATTTTCTATAATACAATAGTGATATGCGTCTAGATTTTCTTGGCCCTATTTGGCGTTAAATATAATTTTATTCTTTTTAAAGCCGAAAAAGACCGCTTGCCTGAGGCATTAGAAGTTGGTATCGTGAAATAAACTTGCAGTAAAGGTAAAATATTGGGAATTGTTGCCTTTACAATCTTTACATCTTGGATGACACCAAATTTTATAAATGTATATTTAACTTTTGGCATAATGTTATAGAATGAGTAATTTGATTATGCAAGTTCTCTTTGGTTTCATCAAAATCTTTTTTATATTTCACACATAAAGTATTAATTGACGTCTTAACTGCTTCTTTATCTAGCGTAGAGAAACATCGAAGAGCTCATGTAACATCTTTGTAGCATTTAATTCTCTTTAAAAGATCTTGAGTAAGATTGTGGCCTATAACATTAAATACTTCAATTCCGAATCTTTCTTGTCCCTTTAATTGTTTCACTTTCACCTGATTCATCGAAATAGCTATTTGTATAACAAGGGAGGAAAGTGCTACTTTTCCTCCCGAGAATGAAGTTTACTGCCCGACGCGTAGCGGAGGGCAGTAATCATTCAAGGGAGGAAAAGGCACTTTACTCCCATGTTATACATATGGTTTTTCCACCTTCCTCAAATAACAAGTCATTTTTTCATTTTTACTTAATTTATTTATGTAACTAACCAACAAAATTTATTAGAACTAAAACTAACAAGTACGTACAATATAACTGTCAACTGTCAAATATAAGTCAAATTAATAATGTAAACATTGTTAAATCAAAATAACAATTTACTGTTTTTTACCATTCTGCAAAATACAGAGTATTTTATAAATAAACTTTAAAATGTATAGAAACTTACGTAATAGAAAATAGATATTGTACAAGGCGTCAATAAGTTACATTTCATGAATGAAATACCATGACGTCACTTTTACTTTTCCTCCCTAGGGAGGAAAAATATTTTCCTCCCTAGGGAGGAAAAGTACAACTTTGCTCCCTACAATCAGGTCCGGAAAAGTATACTTTCGGTAGAGGTAGGTGGAAAAATGTTTTTCCACCTACCTCTACCGAAAGTATACTTTTCCGGACCTGATTGTAGGGATCAAAGTTGTACTTTTCCTCCCTAGGGAGGAAAATATTTTTCCTCCCTAGGGAGGAAAAGTAAAAGTGACGTCATGGTATTTCATTTATGAAATATAACTTATTGACGCCCTGTACAATGTCTATTTTCTATTACGTAAGTATCTATACATTTTAACGTTTACTTATTATACTTGACTGGTATTTTATTTTGTATATATAAAATATATGTATTTTGTTTACAATTGTAATGTTTACATTAATAATTTGAATTATATTTGACAGTTAACAGTTATATTGTACCTACTTGTTAGTTGTAGTTCTAATAAATTTTGTTGGTTAGTTACATAAATAAATTAAAAATGAATAACCATTTCCAATTAAAAATGAATAACCATTTCCAAATAAATTAAGTAAAAATGAAAAAATGACTTGTTACTTGAGGAAGGTGGAAAAACCATATGTATAACATGGGAGTAAAGTGCCTTGTTATACAAATAGCTATTTCCCTTCTTTGTTCTTTGAAGGTCAGTCGTATAGAATATGTTTGACGTCGTCGTCTTCGTAAGAAATATTTTTGGTTTCTATTCAATTTCGCTTAACATATTTCTTATGTCTCCAACAGATCTCAAAATAGGTGTCATTAATTCTACTCCAATTGACACAAGTCCACAGTTTCTTCACGTTCACGTTTTGCTTGTTGCATTAACTCGTTCCAAAGTTTTTGTCCAAATTACTGCCAACGGAGCTGTCTCAAAGGTATCCATTTTATTCTGCAATGATTACTTCCAAGAACTCATTGTAAATTTGGTGAGAAAAATAGCTAACTGAACCCTTTCATTTATTGGCATTCCGTTGTAAATGCTCAGCTAAGAAGTAGTCAAATTTAGCCTAGTATACAATTTCCTTTATGACGACTCGTTAAATCGTCATTGGATCAACGGAAAGCTAGTCCTTGAGAAGCAAGTAATTTAGCAGTGACAACAACTCTTCTTAGGACGTTTATCCAATAGTTCGCTTCGCGTTCTACTTGTTCTTTCAAGGCAGCGTCTATAACTCCAATTATTGATGATCTTGTTATTAATGTAATCATAGAGTTCAGATGAAATTTACTTTCTTCGTGAGATTTGAGCAAACTATTCAAATGTTTCCAGTGGGTCCATCCAAAATTAGTTAAACTATTTTTTCAATTGAAAATAATTTGCACGTGTAACAATAAACAGCTTTATCACTTGTGTCGTATATTAGCCAATCTTTCTTTTCTTCGCCTCCATTGAGTTTTTCTCTATAAAAGTTGCTTTTATTTAATCTTCTATAATAAGCTTTATCTCCATCTTGATACATTTATTTATAATTTTCTAAGGAATAACTCGTTGGTTTAAAAGTTCATAGTTTTTATAAAGTCATCAGTCTTAAAATCAGACCATTTAGCGGACTTTATTTTTTGAAGTTATACTTCTTTACCGGCGATAGAGGGTAAATTTTTATATGGGAAAACCTAGCGACCGGGCGCATGCGCATTATAACTTTGTTCTGATTGGATGTTCAAATGACATGTCAAAAATTATTCAATATGGCGGCTGTGGCACAGCTGTAGTTAGATTATTTATGGTTGTTGCGTTTTAAAATTTGTGTGAAAAGAAACAACAAACAGAAGTTAGTTAACAGTTATACTGCCTTTTTAAATAGTTTTCATATACCTATATTTTTGGACTTTTGGACTATTTTGGACAAGGAAAACTCATTCTAATTTGGTAAGTAGTTTTTATTACAACCAAACTGCCAATATTAAAGTGGAAGACCAATTAACAGAGGCAGTCTCCATAGATAGAGGAGTGAGGCAAGGATGCATCCTGTCCCCGGTGCTGTTTAATATATACTCTGAATGTATCTTCGAGCAAGCGCTGGGAGAACTACAGGAAGGCGTATTAGTCAACGGAGTGCGTCTGAACAACATTAGAGATGCCGACGACGCTGTAGTTTTTGCAGACAGTCTAGATGGTTTGCAAAGAATAATGTCGCGCATATCAGATATAAGTAGAGAATACGGACTTAATCTCAATACGAAAAAAACAAAGTATATGGTAGTCAGTAAGCGCGAAATATTAAATACACAGCTTTTGGTTAACCAACAACTAATTGACAGGGTCGACAGCTACGCATACCTTGGTACCAACATAAACAGCCAGTGGGACCACTCAAGTGAAATAAAACAACGCATAGGAAAAGCGAGATCAGCGTTCATAATGATGAAGTCTCTTTTCAGAAGCCACGATTTACCTCTTGCTACCAAAATCTCTATCATCAGATGCTATGTATTTTCTACGTTATTATACGGAGTAGAGGCCTGGACACTTTCCGAGGCTTCTTTGAGAAAACTCGAGGCATTTGAGATGTGGTGTTACAGGCGCATTTTGAGAATTTCGTGGGTGGATCGTGTGACTAATATTGAGGTTCTACGTAGAATAGGCAAGGAATGCGAGATTATTAACATAATCAAAGAGCGCAAACTAGAATATCTTGGCCATGTTATGAGGAATGAACAGAGATATGGCTTGTTGCAACTCATTCTTCAAGGCAAGGTATTTGGAAAGAGAGGACCAGGGAGAAGAAGAATATCTTGGCTTCAAAACCTGAGAAAGTGGTTTAATACATCGACAACCGGACTATTCAGAATAGCAGCAAGCAAAGTTAGGATAGCCATGCTGGTCGCCAACATCCGGAACGGATAGGCACCTTAAGAAGAAGAAGAAGTTTTTATTATAATCATATTGTAATTATACATTTGGATTAGGTTGAAATACATACATTTATTTTCTCAAGAATGCGGATTTTAGAGAAAAATCCCAAATTAGGTCCGATTTTTATTTTTAAATTATGATTTTTTGGCGTAGATTTATTTATCTAGTAGGTATGTAATGCTTTGATTTACATACTTAATTTGATTACCAACAAAAGTTCTACCAATCTTCATCTAATATATTGTTTTCTCACTGTTTTGTTATATTTTTATATTTTCTTCCACAAAATTTAAACTAAATAATTTAATTTTCAAAACAACTCTCAAACAGTAAAACGTTCAGTTACCGTATTTTTTCACATGATAAATAATGTGGGATTGGACGAGTGAGTCTACGCTTCGATTACGAGTCAAAGCGGCACGAAATTCAAGGGTTCAATTCCCGATGCAAGTTTTATTTTTTTATTTTTTTATGCATGTTATGATTGTAAGTGTATTTGTTATATAATTTTTTTTTTCAGAAAATGCGTATTTAAAATTTTTGCCAACAATTATTATCGTTCAGAAATCATTTTTTCTTTGTGGCATTTTTCAATGTGTTTGTGTGCGTTTTATTCTTTTATTTTTTTAAATTTTTGGTATTGTCTTAAAAATCACATAATATGTAGTAGAAGTATAATTTCTTACGTGCGTACAAAGTACACACACATTCTTGTTTATTAATAAAAGGAACGGGTCCCTACTACGGGCCCCTCCGGGGCACGGGCCCCTGGGCGCCCGCCCCAAGCGCCCAGTGCATAAGCCGGCACTGCCTTGAACTGGTATTGTAAAAGAAAATCTACCTGTTTCATGCCAAGAGTTCGAAGCCATTTTTTAAATACATATTAAAAACTTAGGTTCTTTGCACCTGTGCAAAAAACGCGATTTTTTCTATATTTTGCACTCCATTAAAAAGCTATATAGTTGGCATAAAATTCAAAATTTCATTTTTTACAACATTCAAAAAGCTTAAAATAACGGTTTTTAAAATATTTCTAGTTCTAGTTATTATTCTATGCTCTCTGGTGATTTGTAGATATCTTCTCATAAACTTCAATTTAACTCGTATTTTATTTCATATTGTTGTTGTCATTGGCCATACTTCCGCTCCATATAGGGTAATATTCAGCACTCCGCTCTGAAAAATCCTTTTCTTATTTTCTTTGGTTAGAATGTTCAATATCACTAGAACAACACAGTTCGTTCATCTAATGTAGACTGCACAGTTGGGTCTCGAAAACCCTAACTGTTTTTTTAGGAATAAATGTTATTTATTTATTTTTTTCTGCGGTATGTTGTACAAAAAAATGAACAATATCTTATTTTTAAAAAATGTTTACTTAAAAAAACATTTCTCATTAGATCTGATAAACATGAAAAAACATACTAGTGCTTTTATTGCACTTTTTAAAAATACGGAGATATGACCAAAAAAATTAAACAAAATTCTAGCGAAATATATCTTATCTCTTAAAAACCCTTTGAACTAAAATAAAACATAAATGTTATTTAAATTTTATTTAGCCAGTTACAACCTGAGGTACTTAGTGTCATATGTAGTGTGTGTGGAGTAAGTGTCTTGCTACTTTGCGAAGTCGACGTCTTTGTCTTTGCAAAAGAGACGCTAATTGTATCCGAACGTCTTCGGTATAAATGTTGTTACAAGATAACTATTTCTTAATCTTAGCCAGGCACTTCAACTTTGGTTCTGACACACATAACATAATTGAGCTCGATGTTCTAGACAGTACGATGTTCTAAAACATTTTTCCCAGTATACTGGCGATATTTTTTGCGAGGTATTGGGTTCTGTTTTTTCTTCTTCATTATCGTCGTCACTTTGTTCGTTATCAATGTCAGACTGATGTTCAGGAACATAATCATTGTTTTCATCTGATGAGTCTCCAAAATCATCTTCGATGGTCTCAGGTTCATCTTCATTCGTCCACAGGTTTTCAGCTTCCCACTCTAATTGTTTTGTTGTCAGTGGACGCTAATATTTTCTATTAGAATCTGCCATACTAGAAAATAACAAAAAATCACCTCAAAATTTTAACACCATTTAACTGCACACTGGGGTCCGAAGTACCCACAGCTCCACTAAAAGCGTCACAGCAAACTGTACAACAAACTTCGCGGCGCAATGACTGTCTCCCAACGTAGTCGGGTCTTAACTGAATTTACGTGCAAGGGATCGCCAAAAGACACAGGCATGTGCAAGTTACATTGAACGATTCATGCGCCTGGGTTTTTCAGACCCCAGTGAGCAGTTCCAGGGATATTACTACATGGAGTGCTTTCTTAGGTTGTTTTCGCCGTGCCATTTTCAGTTCTACATCTTTCATAAAAGTTCCATCTCGGCTTATCATTGACCTTAAATACTTAAAAGTCTTACAGCTCTTAATAGTCTCTTCTAATCTTAAGTTCTAATCTGCAATCTCTGATCCAATACATAAGTATTCTGTCTTAAATATCTTGAGTCCCCTTTAACTTATATTCTTCGTTATTATATATTCTATATCTTCGCTGTCTTGTGCAAAAATGAATTGGTCATCGGCAAAAAGTAGTAAATGTAACATATTCTCTGGTACTGGTATGTTCATTGATTTACATTTTCTCATCTTTTCAAAGGCTGATCGATGTATATGTTAAAAAGTGTAGATGATAGAGTATCATCAGACGACCACATCTCTAATTGAGGAGTTTTGTTGCGATAATGTTTTTTGTTATTTCATTGCCTAACCTTATTACCACCTGTGTCTCTTTACACAGTATTTGTGTTAGATTTACGCATTTCCCTCTAACGTGCATTCTTCTCTTTGCTTCCCTCAGTTGCTTCCTGGGCATGCTATCATATGCTTTCTCTAAGTCGATAAAGGTCATATGGGTTTCAATATTTTTCTCTTTGTTCTTTTCTATTACTTATCTCATGATGAATTGATGAATATGTTATCTAGACGTGATCTGGCTTTTCGGAATCCAGCTTGTTCTTCGCCGTAATGGTCCATGTATTGTTCTATTTTTTCGTTTATAACTGTGGAAAAGATTCTCGCTATTAAAGGCATTACACTCATTCCTCTATAGTTATTTGTTGACCTTTTATCATCTCTTTTAAAAATGGAAGATATGTATGATCAATTCCACTCATCTGGAACCTCCTCTCCTTCTTCAATTTTATTGAACAACGCCCGTATAAAGGATACGATCCTTGCGCCCCCATATTTCAGTCGTTCCATTTTTAAGATCCCTGGTCTTGGTGCTTTTGTTGTTTGTTGCTTTATTTAATGGTTTCGTTATATCTTCCTCTGTAATTTCGACTTCCTCCGGCATTATTGTCACAGGGTCTTGTGAGATATACTTCGGTTTATCCTCCTGCAATATTTTTGTGTACCACAATATGTCCACTATTTTGATTTACCCATCTCTAATATCTTTTCACTTCGTTTATTACTTCTGATGTTTTTTATTTTTTTTTTTTCATAGTTCCGTTCATCTGTTATAACATATCGTGTTGTTTAGGTCCCTACACATTCTCTTCTAGTATTCGAAGCTTACTTTCTTTTCTTCTAGTATTCGAAGCTTTACTTCTCGAACCTTATTTTTTGCCTCACTTGTTGTCTGAGTGTAACATATTCTTCTCTTGTTCCTGGGGTTGTGTAGTTTAGCCATTTGTGAAACTTTATTTTTTCTTTTTAATTCATTTTTCCTTTTAATAATCTCTCCTAGTTCATCACTATATTTCTTCAAACATTAATTCTTGTGTTGTTCAATACCAACATAAAATAATGTGTCAATTTCACATGCTAAGTTTTTTCCCAACACCAAATCTAATAAAGAGTTGTCAGAATCAAGTAAATTTCGGGCAATATTATGTTTTGTAACTTCCTCAAACTACAAAAATTTCTCTGCCGATAGCAAATATAATGTTTGTTTTATAATTTTCAGAAAGTTCACACATATAATAGAAAAAGTTTTATAGAGTTTATACGACAGTTTAATTTATTTGAGTATTTTCGGAGTACACATCGAAAGTTTTAAAAATTGTATTGGAAAAATAGCTTTTGATCTAAAGACCAATCCCAGAACTGAATTAGCGGAAACCACATAATACAGGGAAATAGCGGCAGAGTATAGTATTACACATATATGGATTTAGCCACACTTATTGGAATAATGAAAATTACATTGTGGACGAAAAGTATTATTTATTATTGGATAGACAGTTCCGCCCTTGCTCAATGACGGGAAAAAACAAGCATAAAAAATACACAACATATATTTGTCAGATTGTCATTAAAATTATTAGATTGATTGTCATAATATAAAATCACATTTTTTAACAATTTGTAATTAATTTTTTAGCTGAATACAAGAAGTTTTTAATATAATATATTACAGTCCATTCTATCAGAAGTTTGTCCATAACATTTGGTACCTTCGAGCCCGAGAAGCATAAAATTGTGTCCGATCGAACCCGATGATTGAGACAATGGTCTAATAGATCCAGATGGGTATGAAGATTATTGGTTTTTGAAGAATTTATGATTCAGCCAGATTGGATCCGCTCTGCCGATTGAATTAAATGTGAGGTTTTTCCATTTATTATCTTGATTGTTCTTTGTTTATCCTTCATATTTATTTCCTTTCAACAAAGTGCCAATAAATTATTAGATTTTTGAGGATTTTGGGGTTCAATTAAAAATTTTGATTTTGCGCATTGAATAGTTGATTTATAACCTATAATTTTATTTAGCTAAAAAATAATTACTTATTAGATTGATTTGTACACCTTTGTGTGTATGCAAATATGTATTTGAGTTGATTTGGAGTATTAGTTTGTGGAATGCTATACGATTTCTGATTATTATTAGTAGATATTGCTATTATTATTGGATTTATTTAAATATAAATGATTATAGGACCATAGCCAATATTCGGCTAAGTTTGATTATTAGATAAAAGACAGATTTAGATTTGACTTTTATTACTTGATTGCTTAACGTTGATTTTTGAGTTCGTACAATTAAATAATATTATTTGCTACGTATTTTGATTAATATAAAGCTAAAAATGCCTATGAAAGCTTCTGATTTTCGTCAATTATATCGCAAAAGAGATATAATTGAACAAAGATTAAACAATTTTATTAAATTTATAGAGTCGATGACAAATATCGCGATTAATGATTTAAGCGAAGACCATTTTTCGCAAATAGAATGGAATACTGAAAGAACTGAAAGTTTAGTTACGGAATTTGATGAAATCCAAATGTCAATTGAATTAAATTGTCAGGATCAAGATATTCAGCAAGAGTATGCGAAAAGACAACGATTAGATACTATATTTTCAAAAACTTTGTCTAAAGCAAGAACGATTTTAAAAAGAAAATGTTCCGATTCATCCAGTTCAGAGTCGAAAAGGTTAGATATAAATCATGAATATAGTGGATTAGAAGGTGTCAAATTACCTCCTATTCAGTTACCTGTCTTTCATGGAGACTATTTGACGTGGATTGAGTTTAAAGATACTTTTGATGGGTTAATTCATAATAATAAAGTATTGGCAGATATTCAAAAATATCATTATTTACGTGCGAGTTTAAAAGGTGATGCATTGAAAATTATACAAAGTTTAGATTTTTCTGCACAAAATTACAATTCTGCATGGCAGACTCTATGCAACAGATTTGACAACTCTCGGATGTTAGTAAACAATCATTTAAAAGCTCTTTTTGAGGTTGAAAATTTAAATAAAGAATCTGCATTAGGTCTTAGAAGCATGATAGATTCAGTTAAAAAGCATTTATTCGCTTTAAAATCACTTCAACTACCGACTGAACATTGGGATGCTATTATGGTGTATTTGGTAAGTGGTAAATTGGATAAATTTAGTTCTAGGGAATGGGAAAAAAGAAAAATAGATAATTCTTTGCCAAGTTTAAACGAATTTCTTGAATTCTTGAAGAATCGTGCTGATTTTTTGGAAACTATAGAGTTAAGCAATGTGACAAAACCGGATTATAAATCTAATTACCAAGATAAACGCTCTAGGTCTCTGCTAACTAGTAAAAGCAGAAGTTGTAATTTTTGTAAACAAAATCATTTGATTTACCTATGTGAAGAATTTCTTAAACTTTCAGTAGCCCAAAGATGGGATAAAATAAAACAATTAAATTTATGCCGAAATTGTTTATGTACCGGACATTCCTACAAACAATGTAAATCGTTCGGTTGTAAGATATGTAAAGCCAAACACAGTTCTCTTTTACATGAAAATAAACCATCTGATATTCATGTTAAAGAAAACAGTTCAATTAATTTCAACCCGAACAATGATTCCGAGAATGAACCAAATAAAGTTAAGTTGTCAACTAATACTTCAGAAAATAATGTTAATAGAAATGAGATTGTTTTAAAAAATAATTGTTCAAATAATGATTATGTACTGTTGAGTACTGCTAAAGTTAGAGTATATGATAGATACGGAAATACTCATATCGCACGAGTAATCCTAGATTCAGGGAGCCAATCATGTTTTATTACAGAGGATTTTCTAAGTAAACTCGATTTAGACACAAATAGAGCAAATATTTGTGTTTCAGGAATTAATAATTCCGTTTCATCTTTAAATAAAAAATGTCAATTAAAAATTGGTTCTATATTAAACAATTTTAAGTCAAATTTACATTGCATAGTGGTGCAACAGATTACTGAGAATTTGCCAACTTATACTTTTAATGTCTCAAATTTCTCAATACCCCCTAATATAACTTTGGCAGATGATTCATTTAATGTAAGCAGTAAGGTAGATATGTTACTTGATGCTAGTTTGTTTTGGGATATAATGTTAGATGGTCGCATAGATCTTGGAAAGAATTTACCCTCCCTCCAAAATACTGTTTTTGGTTATATTGTGGTTGGTAAAGTTCCATATCCAACAAAAAATCATATTAGATGTCATTTTTCACAAATATTTAGTAGTGATGATTTACAATTAGAGAAATTTTGGTCTGTTGAAGAGCCAAAGTCTCATATTTCTTATTCAAAGGATGATGTTTATGTTGAAAATCATTTTAAAAATTCATTTTCTCGATCAGAAACTGGTCAATTTATTGTTAAAATTCCCTGGAAGGAACATCCTTCTGTCCTAGGCGATTCTAAACAATTAGCTGTTAAAAGATTATTGTATTTAGAGGATAGATTTAAGAAATGTCCCGAACTTAAAAATGGTTATTTAAATTTCATGAAAGAATATTTAGATTTAGATCACATGTCAATTGATTATAATTTAGATGCGGAAGGCACCACAGAACCTAATTATTTTTTACCACATCATGGTGTTATCAAAAATGAAAGCCTGACAACCAAACTCCGTGTTGTTTTTAATGGTTCTGCCCCATCGACTAATGGGAAGTCATTGAATGATATCCAATATTCAGGACCAGCAATTCAAAATAATATTTTGAGTATTTTGATTAGATTTAGACAACATGCAGTTGTTGTTGTTTCCGACATCAGCAAAATGTATAGGATGATACTTGTTCATCCCGATGACAGAAGAATGCAAAAAATTGTCTGGAGGAATAGTCCTTCTCAGCCAATTTCAATTTATAATTTAAAAACCGTAACATATGGCACTACCAGTGCACCATATCTAGCCATTAGGTGTATCCAGCAATTGTCATTTGATAATAAAATCAAGTTTCCTGAAGCAAGTGAAATTATTCTGAGAGATTTTTATGTTGACGATCTCATTACTGGATTTTCAAGTGAGGCTGAAGCTATTAAAAGATGTGATGAAGTGGTCAAAATATTGAAGTCAGCTTGTTTTAATTTAAGGAAATGGTCTTCAAACAGCCAATTGGTATTAGATCACTTTAAAGATTATTCCGATCCTTTAAAAGTACTTAATTTAGGAGATCACGAGTGTATTAAAACTCTTGGTATTCAATGGTCTAGTAAGTTAGATATTTTCAGTTTTCATGTTGAAAACCCTGATCTTTTATCAAAAATAACGAAGCGCACAATGCTTTCTGCAATCGCAAAAATTTATGATCCCTTAGGTTTAGCCAGTTGTTGTATAATCCTAGTAAAAATTATGATTCAATCTCTTTGGTCGTTAAAACTTGATTGGGATTCCGAAGTCCCCTCTGATTTGTGTGATAAATGGAAAAAGTTCCAGTCTAAGTTATGTCACTTAAATGATTTAAGAATTCCACGGTGCGTTCTGAGTAATAAACCTAAAATAATAGAATTACATGGATTTAGTGATGCTTCACAATACGCATATTGTGCAACAATTTATACTCGATGCATTGATTCACAAGGTTCTATAAATGTTCATTTGTTATGTGCTAAGACTAAGGTCGCCCCAGTCAAAATATTGACTATTCCTCGATTAGAATTGTGTGGTAGCTTATTATTGGTCCAACTTATGAAATCTGTTTCAGATTCTGTTACTTTTCAGTACATTCCATATTATTGGTGTGATTCACAAATTGTTTTTCATTGGCTCAATAATGACCCAGCAAACCTTCAAGTTTTTGTTGGAAACCGTGTTGCAGAAATTCAAAGATGTACTACAATTGAAAATTGGAATTATGTTAGCTCGTCTGAGAATCCTGCAGATATTGGTAGTAGAGGAATTTTGCCAGACCAATTAGCTCACTGTAAGCTCTGGTTTAATGGCCCTCAATTTTTATCAACAGATTTTGATAAAACTAAGTTCTATCATTTACTTGATATATCAAACCTTCCTGAAATGAGAAAGAAATCTAAGGCATTAGTTTCTATAAAAAATGATTTTAATTCACTTTTTTATAAATACTCGAATCTGAACAAATTAATTAGAATTATGGCTTATTGTAGAAGATTTGTTAATAATTCAAAGTCAAAGTCTAATAGTAGAAGGTATGGCCCGATTTCAGCAATCGAATTTACTGATTCAGAGGTTTTTCTTGTTAGATTAGCTCAGACAGAAAGTTTTGTTGAAGAAATTTCATTATTAAATAACGGTAAAGACCTTTCGTCAAAGAGTAGATTATTACCTTTAACGCCTTTTCTAGATGAAACTGGATTATTGAGAGTAGGAGGACGTCTTAGAAAATCTTCTAGGAATTATGATGGGAAACATCCCTTACTATTAGATAAGATTCATGTTTTAAGCAAACTAATATTGAGACATGAGCATGTGCAACTTCAACATGCAGGTCCACAACTCTTGTTAGCGACAGTTCGTCAAAAATTTTGGATAATTGCGGGAATGTCCCTAGCTAAAACAGTTGTAAGGAATTGCATTAGATGCTATCGGTTTAAACCCAAACCTGGTTCTACGATTATGGCTGATTTGCCAGAACATCGTGTTAATATATCACAACCTTTTTTCATAACTGGATTAGATTACGCAGGGCCAGTTACATTAAAGGATAGAAAAGGTCGCGGATGTAAAACGTATAAAGCGTACATATGTTTATTTATTTGCTTCGCCACGAAAGCAGTACATTTAGAATTAATTAGTTCTTTGACATCTGAAGCTTTCATGGCAGGCCTTAGAAGATTTGATTTTAGACGCGGTAAACCCGGGCATCTGTATTCAGATAACGGTACAAGTTTTGTAGGTGCCAAAAATGAACTAAAAATTTTGTATGATTTCATTAGAAAATCAGAGGATGAAATTGTCACCTCTTGCGCAGCTCAGAATATTATATGGCATTTCATTCCTCCTAGTACTCCAAATTTCGGGGGATTATGGGAAAGTAATATAAAAGGGGTAAAATATCATTTATCTCGTATTATTGGTCAAACCCTTCTAACTTATGAAGAATTCTGTACATTTTTAATTCAGATTGAAGGCACTTTGAATTCACGTCCTTTATATGCTCTATCATCTGATCCTAACGATTACACTCCTTTAACTCCCTCACATTTTTTAATCGGAAGATCGATGACCGCTGTCCCTGATCATACGTTTCAAGGAGAGATAAAAATAAACCAATTGTCCAGATTCCAACTGATTCAGAAATTGTTGCAAGACTTTTGGAAGCAATGGTCAAAGATTTACCTGAATGATCTCCAACAACGTCATAAATGGAGAAGTAGTACTTCCACCATTCAAGTCGGATCTTTAGTGCTCTTAAAATCTGACAATTTGCCCACTTGTCAGTGGCAGTTAGGAAGAATAGTGTCTGTTCACCCTGGTGATGATGGTGAAATTCGAGTGGTAACTGTTAAAACCGCTCATGGACTTTATAAACGAGGAATAACTAAAATTTGTCCATTACCATTAGCTGAGACTTGTTTCTAGTGTTCCTCATTAACTTAGGTGATTTGTGTTTGAACGGTCTTGGAGCTGTTCAAGGCGGGGAGTATGGACGAAAAGTATTATTTATTATTGGATAGACAGTTCCGCCCTTGCTCAATGACGGGAAAAAACAAGCATAAAAAATACACAACATATATTTGTCAGATTGTCATTAAAATTATTAGATTGATTGTCATAATATAAAATCACATTTTTTAACAATTTGTAATTAATTTTTTAGCTGAATACAAGAAGTTTTTAATATAATATATTACAGTCCATTCTATCAGAAGTTTGTCCACATTGTTTAATAAACTACCCTTTGACGTTTGGATTATACTCTTTCCGGAAATCGTTCTCAAAAAGGAAAAAGGAAATTGGTTGCACTATCGTGTATATTATTGCTTTCCTGTTACATGGTGAATTTGATGGATTTTTTTTATTGTTGATCCTCAGAAATTTGTTCAATGTATCTGGTCCGTGGGGCTAAATAGAGAAGAGATTATCTACGTATCTCCAACATACTATTGGTTTTTTTCTTATTTGTGTACTATGTTGTGTTCAAAATCCTCCATGAATATAGCAGCTAATAATGAAGATAAGTAAGAGCCCATAAGTAATACAAAATTTTGTTTAGAAGTCATTGTATATAGTCTAAGAGCTAGAGCCGAAAAATCATCGTCATATGTAATATGGAGTTTGGCATGTAAAATGTGTCTATTGCATATTAATAATTATGACCCCCTTCAGGATATCTCAATGGATACAGGCAGTAGCAATAAGGGATAAAAGGGGAAAGTTAGTGTAGTCTTTAAAGGTTTTCACCTCCTATTTTGTTAAACCTCCATCGATTTGCATGAAAATTGGTGACTGGTTAGAACATACCTCAAGAAATAAAAATGATTTGGTGCCAAGTTGCACTTTTACCCTGGGGGTGGATACCACGCCTTCTCGGGGGTGAAAATGATTTTATTAAAAATAACCCCACAAATCGATAGAGGAACAATTTATAAGTAAAATTTGTTATATCATGTTATTAAAATAAATCAATATTTTTGAGTTATTAAAGATCCAAGATTTGTCTGCTTAAGAGCACATGCGTGAAGTTACGGATGATAAAAAGAACATATTAATTGATTGTATGTTACTAAAAAATTATTTTTATATTATTTCGATATTATAAATTTAGCAAAAGTGTAATCGAATATGTCAAATGTACCCATTATTGGACACCCCCACTTTCTGGATATCTTCAGTTTATAATGAAAAAAAAAAATTCAATTAAATATCGAAATAATATAAAAATAATATTTTACTAACATACAATTAATTAACATGTTCTTTTTATCATCCGTAACTTCACGTATATGCTCTTAACCCTTAAACGCCCAACCTTTTTTAGGTTCCATGTACGCCCAAGGGTGGGTAAAAAATGTTCACCTCGAAAATAGCTAATATATTTATTGAGAGTTGTTAGAAATGGATTAAACTTAAGAATCTTATGCTTAATAAACACAGCATCTTCCAAAATATTAATATAAACAATTTACAAACCTTACAACAAAATTACAATGTACATCAAAATTAACATACCAGTAAAAGCCAGCAATTCAGATTTGTCGATTTTCACCACATTCTTCCTTTCAACCTCCTCATTGGCGGATAATTATGTAGATTATGTAATTGTATGTCGATAATTATATGAATTATCTTCCTGCCAACTAGAAATTATAGAGAAACCTTTAGTAACAAGTTTTACCAAGGGTATACTTTTTATGCCCACCCATATTTAACTCAAGATACTACTTTTATTTTCAAAAATATCGGTAGAACCAAATTAATTAACATTCGATAAAGGGCTGTCTTTTTAACAATAAATAATTTTTTAAAATTTTTTTAACACGTAATAAATATGTTACAGGGGAATACGCATTAGGTGGACATTTTTTACCCACCCTTGGGCGTTAAAGGGTTAAATAGACAAATCTTTGTTCTTTAATAACTCAAAAAGTATTGATTTATTTTAATAACATGATATAACAAGTTTTACTTAAAATTTATCCCTCTATCTATTTGTGGGGTCATTTTTAATAAAATAGTTTTCACCCGCGGGAAGGGGTGGTATTCACCACCAGGGTAAAAGTGAAAGTGGCACTAAATCAGTTTTGTTTCTTAAGTATGCTCTAACTAGTCACCAATTTTCATGCAAGTCGATGGAGGTTTAACAAAATAGGAGGTGAAAACCTTTAATGACTGCACTAACTTTCTTCTTTAATCCCTTATTGCTACTTCCTGTATCCACTGAGGTGTCAGCCTGAAAGGGGTCATAATTGTCAATATACAATGGACACATTTCACAGGAAAAACTCCATATTACTTATGACGATGATTTTTCGGCTCTAGCTCTCCATCTACTAGTTCACAAATGGTATCTGTGCAAGGTGTTATTAGCTCCAAGATATCTGATACATTCAGTTTTGTTTTTTTTTTGTCAATATATCATCCCTTTCTATATTGCCTCTTATTATTATTAAAGTTCTATCCAGTAATAGATTGGTGAAAAAACTAGCATACGTAGTATGGTATAACTAGACCCAAACCCAGACATCCAAAGTGAAAGTTATCCTCCAACACCAAATTGTTCTACATATATGGTCCACATAATGTTCAGAAAAAAGTCACACCATTTTGAGCGTCTGGTTTGGGGGAGAGGGGGGAGAAATCGGTAAATTCGTAGTTTTTTAAAATTCTCCCCAATATTTCTAAAACTATGCGGTTTAGCATAAACAACTTTCTATACAAAAATGTTCTACATTAAATTTGAAGTAAAAAAGGTCCTATGCATAATCCTTCTTAAATGAACGGTTCCAAAGTTACGGAGGTAGTATAGTATAATTGGTCCAAAAAAGGCCCAACCCAGACATCCAAAGTAAAAGTTTCTCTGCAACACCAAATTGTTCTATATGGTCCAAATATTGTTCAGTAAAAAGTTACTACACCATTTTGAGCGTCTGGTTTGGGGGGAGATGGGGAAGGAGTCGATAAATGTGTAGTTTTTTTTTAAGTTTTTCTTCAATATTTTTAAAACTATGCTTTGGCGTAAACAACGTTTTATACAAAAATGCTCTACATAAAATTGCTGCTAACAAAAAAGGTCCTATACATAATTATTGTTACAAAGTCAACGGTTCCAAAGTTACGGAGGGTGAAAATTGGAGGTTTTCGATACTTTTTATATTTTTTTGGGCAATTGATGATGATTTTGGGTGGTGAGGTTGACGCCTCTTCAAGAGCTTATCACTAACATACCATCGGCCACTGAAATAGCAAATTTTATTTACAAAACACAATCCTGTTAAATAAAATTTCTTTCATCAGTAATAACATTATAAATTACCCAAAAAATATAAAAAGTATCGAAAACTTCCATTTTTCACCCTCCATAACTCTGAAACCGTTGATTTTATAACAATTATGTGTAGAACCTTTATTGTTTTAAATTTTATGTAGAACATTTTTTTATAAAACATTGTTTACGCTAAATCACAGTTTTAGAAATATTGACGAAAACCGTAAAAAAAACTACTAATTTACCGACTTCTCCCCCATCTCCCCCCCTCCTCCAAACCGGGCGCTCAAAATTGTGTAACTTTTTACTGAACAATATGTGGACCATATAGAACAATTTGGTGTTGGAGGAAAACTTTTACTTTGGATGTCTGGGTTAGGACTTTTTTTGGACCAATTGTACTATACTACCTCCGTAACTTTGGAACCGTTCATTTTAGAAGGATTATATGCATAGGGCCTTTTTTATTTAGAATTTAATGTAGAACATTTTGTATAGAAAATTGCTTATGCTAAACCGCACAGTTTTACAAATATTGACGAAAAACGTAAAATACTACGAATTTTTTGGATCAATTGTATCATACTAAAATAGATTACACGTCCAAAAATATTCTTGTCAGTTCTGACATTACCAGTCTTATCCTTGTCCTCCGTTCAGTATGTCTCAAACTTAACATAAGAAAAACATTTCTTTTCTTCCATCCGGTATAAGCACAAAAAAGAAGTTTAATTAAACCTTTGCCCAACTGTGTAAATACCACAGAAAAATCTAAAATAATAAACAAAAAAAAGAATGTATGTGTACTTTGTACGCACGTAAGAAGTTATACTTCTACTACATATTATGTGATTTTAAAACCTTTTTATATACTTGGGTTGGTTGGTGTCACGGACTCCGCAAATTTTGTAATCCATTTTAAAAACAGTTCTAGGCTACCTAGACACCTGAAATTTTCAGGATAGCTTTGAACTAGCTAACAATGCAATATTTTACTGCTATTATACAGGGTGATTAATAATTAGTGGGGTGAAGCTCCGTAGATCCGTTATAGTAATGTATAGCGATAAAACTTAATAACAAAAATTGTAGCGAACTTTGAGCTTCACATTACAAAATTAGTTAGAATGTTACAGGATGTTCGATAACATAGTGGCAGACCAAACTTATTTTTTTTTTAAATAGAACACCCTGTATTTCATTTTATATTTGAAATCTTCGTAACTTTTCGATTACAAAAATATAAATGTTTGGTATGATATACGGGGTATTTACAAAGTTATAACCAATTTTATATGAAAATCGTAACAAGTTTAACTACCTGTATAAATAAAAGCAAGCACACAGTCAATGGTTTGTTGACGTCATATTTTTATTTATTGTCAAAATTTTCGTAAATGGTCGTTTTGCTAATTTTCTTTATATTGAATACAGGGTGAGTCAAAACGCAATTACATTATTTTCTCATTAATTTTAAATAGAACACCCTGTATTTTATATCATTATCGAAAAGTACCATTACAATACTATAATTTTTGTATAACATTCCCTATGTGTAAATTTATTAGTTTTCGAGATATTTTCATTTTTCAGAGTAAAATTATTAAAAATTACGGGTCTAAATCTTTCCAAATTTTAAGTAAGCCATGACTGAATAATTGTCTAAAACTTACAATTTACTATTACTGATTATCAATCTGTAATCAAAGTTGGCTACAATTTTTGTTATTAACTTTTATTACTATCTATTACTTATAACAGATCTACAAAGCTTTACCCCAGTGACCAATCACACTGTATGGATAAATCGATCTTTTTAAATTTCAAACTATTTTAAAAATGTGACTAATGCAATGATATTTTAAAATACGTTAATAAATCGATATCTACAAATTGATGGTGCCTCAGTGGCATTAGACTGAAGATCGAGAGGTCCCCAGTTGGAACCCGGCTGTTGCGTATCTTTTTTAATTGTTTTAATAAATAATTAAAAAAAGACTAAGTTTTCACTCTAATGGCATATAAAACAACATAATGCTATTCTACATCCCACCAGAATTAAAACAATGGGAACTTTCTCTGGTTACACCTCCGAGGCTTCTACAATTTGCAAGCCATACGGATGCTGAGGCTAAGGAAGATAAGGGAATCAGAGAGAGCAGCATATGTGCCTCCTGATGAGAGACTAATAAGTTTCGAAACCGGTAGAGGTGCTTGCTGCACTCTCTGATTGGACTAGAATATGGTTCGGCTGTAGTTTCGTTTTGCAACGAAATTGAAAATGGTTATTCATTTTAGATTTACATTTACTCTGATTGGAGTACGAACGGAACTATTCTCGTTGGAACTTTACCGCGCTGAGCAGATGGGACGTGAATTGCAAATTGTATAGAATCCCCTCATCTTCCTTAGTCTCAGCATCCGTATGGCTTGCAAATTGTAGAAACCTCGGAGGTGTAACCAGAGAAAGTTCCCATTGTTTTCATTCTGGTGGGATGTAGAATAGCATTATGTTGTTTTATATGCCATTAGAGTGAAAACTTAGTCTTTTTGCTAGCAGTTGCCGCTAGGGCATCTATGCCACTTCGTTCGTTGCAATCCGGGACTGCATGCCGGGGTTTTGTTTTGGTTGGATCAGGGAGAGCAGCATATGTGCCTCCTGATGAGAGACTAATAAGTTTCGAAACCGGTAGAGGTGCTTGCTGCACTCTCTGATTGGACTAGGACTAGAATATGGTTCGGCTGTATTTTCGTTTTGCAACGAAATTGAAAATGGTTTAAATAATTAAAGGTTTATATACTTAAAATTATATATACCATTTTAAACAACCGTGGTATTTATACTAGTGTAATTTTTGGAATCATAATTAGAAATAACGATTAGTACACCTACTAAAAATTCATATTTTATAAGTTCTTTCCAAACATGATGTGTCCTAGATGTACAATAACAAAACCGTAATATTATAAAAAGTACTTTTTTATTAGAGTGTAATTTTTGGAATTTTAAGCATGTTATCGTTAAATCGTTTATCGTTAAATTATTTTATATTCTTTCCTATAAATAATAAAAAGGTTTTATTATAAAAAAGTTCTTTTTTATAAAAGTGTAATTATTTAATACCAAAAATTTTAAAAAATAAAAGAATAAAATGCGCACAAACACATTGAAAAATGCCACAAAGAAAAAATTATTTCTGAACGATAATAATTGTTGGCAAAAATTTTAAATACGCATTTTCTGAAAAAAAAATTATATAACAAATATACTTACAATCATAAAATGCATAAAAAAATAAAAACTTGCATCGGAAATCGAACCCGTGAATTTCGGGACGCTTTGATTCGTAATCGAAGTCTAGACTCACTGGTCTAATTCCACATTATTTGTCATGTGGAAAAATAGGGTAACTGAACGTTTTACTGTTTGACAGTTGTTTTGAATATATAAATTATGTAGTTTAAATTTTGTGGAAGAAAATATTAAAATATAACAAAACAGTAAGAAAACAATATATTAGATGAAGATTGGTAGAACTTTTGTTGGTAATCAAATTAAGTATGTAAATCAAAGCATTACATACCTACTAGATAAATAAATCTACGCCAAAAAATCATAATTTAAAAATAAAAATCGGACCTAATTTGAAATTTCTCTCTAAAATCCCCATTCTTGAGAAAATAAATGTATGTATTCCAACCTAATCCAAATGTATAATTACAATATATTCTTTCCTATAAATAATAAAAATTACTTACCAAATTAGAATGAGTTTTCCTTGTCCAAAATAGTCCAAAAGTCCAAAAATATAGGTATATGAAAACTATTTAAAAAGGCAGTATAATTATTAACTAACTTTTTTTTGTTGTCTCTTTTCACACAAATTTTAAAACGTAACAACCATAAATATTCTAACTATAGCTGTGCCACAGCCGCCATATTGAATAATTTTTGACATGTCATTTGAGCATCCAATCAGAACAAAGTTATAATGCGCATGCGCCGGGATCATAGGTTTTAACATATAAAAATTCACCCTCATATCGCCGGTAAAGAAGTATAACTTCAAAAATAGCGGAATTTTTAAGCCTGTTCATGAAAAAATCAAATATGAAAATGAGCATAATTTTCTATATCCTCAACTTATGCCTCGCATTATACATACTATCGATGTAGTATTAATAAGTGTGATATTTACATGTCGACTATAATCTATCAGTCATTTAGCGTATAAAAGTAGGGCATTTATACCACTAATTCCTTAATCTGTACAAACATATTTTTTTCATTTCGCAGTTGAATGTTTCCATTCGGTGTAATTGATGGATTAGGATTTTTTGCGAAGCTTTTCCGAAGTTTGTGTCCCGTAAATAATTTTTTCCTTTGCATTTTGAGTCAAAATTACGATTCAAAGAAAGTTATTACGATAACGAGTCTCTTCGTGTAGTATAGCTGGAAATCAATGTGGCCCCTGAATCATTTTTATCATTGATTTTATGAAGTTAGAAATGGTAGGTATCACGAAGAAAAGTTATAACCAAGACGTATATTAAGATGGATGAAACAATAAAAAAAATACTAATCAAATACTAATAAAATAATAAAATTACGCCCAAACCATAGAAGAAAGATAGTGTAGGAAACAAAGGTTGAACCTTGCAAAATGGACACAAGTCCGGTTTTATTTTTTTTCTGGTATATCAAGGGGTGCTTATTATAAGACTAACTTTTTCTGAAAAAATTTCGCCCCGGAACCTCCCTTTTCAACCCTTTAAAGGGGGGTAATTTGTGGTTTTTGCGGAACCTAGCCCTTCCTGTAACTTTTACAAAAAATTTCTTTTATAGAAATATGAAGAGGACTATATTTTCTACGATTTATTTCCGACACCTTCTCTCTATCATCTACCGTTTAGCGGGGGTGGCGCCTTAAAGTTGACAAGTTTTTAAAAAAGATGTTTTAAAAAAAATATATTTTTCCCTAACTGTAACAGAAATTAAGAAGAAATCCTGCGGCAATTATTCACAAATAATTGACTGATTTTTTGGTATAGGTTTCACTTAAGGGTAATTGCCCTTTTTTTAATTACAGGGTGTTACATTTTAAAAAACCTCTTTTTATACCATCTGAACCGTTTATGCTAGAGTAAAAAGACTTTCAGCGATTACCCATATACTGGTGCTATTTACAAATTTGTATAATGCACCCCCCATTTTTTCCCTGGAACCACCAAAAAAAAAAGAAGAATTAATAAATAAATTGATTTTCTTGGAATCCTTCACACACAATGCCCTTTATTAATATGCTTTATATATCATTTTGTGCACGTTATTCTTACCCATGCATGGACACCAAAAGCAATTTCTTAGTGCAACCCCTGTAGCAAAAAAAAATAAATAAAATGGGGGGTTGAACATTTTTTTTTGTTTTTTGCTTTTTGATCCATATGGGCATATGCTTCATCAATAGTGCTTTTCAAAAATATATATGGTTATTGCAACATCTCTGCGAAAACCACCCCTATCCTTGAAAATATACTGCAGAAACTACCCCTATCCCTTGGCGAGCATGTTTTTACGATTTTCTCATTACCTATATATTCTTTTTAAACAAAACTTATACAAGGTTAAAGACCACTATTTACTCTAAAAATTATGTCCTACTCATTTTTTCGTATAAGCAACCGTTACGGCACAGTGGCGCCGTAAACCTCATATATGCTTTGGCGGGCTCCAGTTTTTGTTTTTTTTTTCGTCATCTGTTCGTTTCATTGATAAAGTACGTATGCAAAATAAAACAACACAGTGTAACCTACAAATTATGACTTATGCACATTTTACATTATTTGCTCCCCAAAGCCACAGTGGTGGCCCAAAATAAATTTTTGCATATTTTCGCCACCTACATGCATTTTATTGCATTAATGCTACCTTAACAGCACAATATTTACCCTTAGGTGGTCGCTACGCAGTGACGGATCCAGGGAGGGGTGATGGGGGTAATCATCTCCCCCCCCTCCCAAACCAAGTGATATTATATTCAAAGATTATAAAAATATTCATTTATTTTTATAGAAATTTAACCAATTGGCACCCCCATCTTAACGATGCTGGATCCGCCACTGTCGCTAAAGCATAAAAAGTCATTCTTATAAAAATAATATTAATATAATATAAGTATTTCTATAAAAATAAATGAATATTTTTATAATCTTCAAATAAAATATCACTTGGTTTGAGAGGGGTGGGGGTGATCGTCCCCATCACCCCTCCCTGGATCCGCCACTGCTTAGCGACCACTTAGGGGTGAATATTGTGCTATTAAGGTAGCATTAACGCAATAAAATGCGTGTAGGTGACGAAAATATGAAAAAATTTATTTTGGGCCACCACTGTAGCTTTGGGGAGCAAAGAATGTAAAATGTGCATAGGTCATGATTTGTAGGTTACACTGTGTTGTTTAATTTTACATAAGTACTTTATCAATAAAACAAACAGATGACGAAAAAATAAACAAAAACTGGAGCCCGTCAAAGCATATATGAGGTTTACGGCGCCACTGTGCCGTAACGGTTGCTTAAACGAAAAAAATGAATACGACCTAATTTTTAGAGTAAATAGTGGTCTTTAACCTTGTATAAATTTTGTTTAAAAAAAATGAATAGATAATGAGAAAATCGTAAAAATATGCTGGATAAGGTATAGGGGTAGTTTCTGCAGTATATTTTTAAGGATAGGGGTAGTTTGCGCAGGGATGTTGCAATAACCATATATATTTTTGAAAAGCACTATTGATGAAGCATATGCCCATGTGGATCAAAAAGCAAAAAACAAAAAAAAAATTCAACCCCCCATTTTATTTATTGTTTTTGGCTACAGGGGTTGCACTAGGAAATCGCTTTTAGTGTCCATGCATGGGTAATAATAACTTGCACAAAATGATATATGAAGCATATTAATGAAGGGCATTGTGTGTGAAGGATCCCAAGAAAATCACTTTATTTATTAATTCTTCTTTTTTTTTGGGTGGTTCCGGGGAAAAAATGGGGGTGCATTATACAAATTTGTAAATAGCACCAGTATATGGGTAATCGCTGAAAGTCTTTTTACTCTAGCATAAACGGTTCAGATGGTATAAAAAGAGGTTTTTTAAAATGTAACACCCTGTAATTAAAATAAGAGCAATTACCCTTAAGTGAAACCTATACCAAAAAATCAGTCAATTATTTGTGAATAATTGCCGCAGGATTTCTTCTTAATTTCTGTTACAGTTAGGGAAAAATATATTAGGGAATTCATCACATGCTTAACATGTGTCAGATCTTGGGTAACCAAAGGACAAATTAAATTTCGTGTTAAAAATTTGCCGATATATTGTAACGTAAGTAACTTTAATGGTCGGATGTTTTTCTTTGAACCATTTCTGTAATGTCCAAACTCTCTGGTAAATACTTTTTCTTAGATTCGAGTAAACTGTAATCTATTTTTAAAAGACTTTGTGGTTATATTATTGCTTCACGCGATTCTGGATGCAACTTTCTATGCTGGGAACTATGCTTACCACGTTTGTCTTATGCAGAAGTTCCTGTAGCTTTTAAATTTTTTTGTAGGTGTTCAATTTTTCCTTTAGTTACATCATGTATTGACATGAATGCTTTAAAACATACATTAATTTCTTGGGAAACTCCATTACGCTTAACTCTAACTTTATTGGCCGTGCCGTTTCTTACACTTCAGGCTCTTGAGCTATGGTTGTACAGAAGGATCCTGAAGATACCATGCACAAAGTCACCAATGAAGAAGTACTACGGCTACGGAGGATGAACACAACGGCAGATTTAGTCAACATCGTGAAAGGCCGTACTTGGGACTTATGAAATCAAGGCAGATACGAGCTACTTCAATGCAGTTTACAAGGTAAAATTGAAGGAACAAGATCCCCAGAACGAAGAAGAATATCCTGCCTTGCTAATCTGAGAGCATGGTATAGAAACATCTAAACACAAATATTCCGTATAGCAACCAACAAAGTCATCATCGCCAGAATGATCGTCAACGTTCGGAACGGACAGACACCCTAAGAAGAAGAAGAAATTTCTAACAAACATAAACAAAGTAAACTAATTAAACTCGAAATAAAAACGTAGTTAATTTTTGTTTTTGTTCAAGTGGACTCTCCTTGTTTTTATCTTTGACGAGTGGATATTTCCAGTTTTTATCCTTCGCTATACTATTTTAAATAGGCATATTTTTTATCGGACGGTCCAAGTTATTATCTACGAGTATACTGTAAATAGTAAATACATAAAATATCTGTTAGATAGTGTCACTATCTCAATTTCTTATAAAGTGTGACATTCCCTGTTTTTTCCTTCACACTTCAACTATTACCTCCGATTTCGGTGAACCTCCATCGATTTTGATGAACATTGGTGGGTGGTTAGAGGATACCTCAAGGAACAACAGTGACATGGTGCTAACTTTCGCTTTTAACCTGTGGGGGGAGGCGGGGTTATCACCCCTTCTCGTTGGTGAAAATAATTTTATTAAAAAGATAGAATTTGTTATATAGCTAAGTTATTAAAATAAATCAATATTATTAAGTAACTTTAGTTATTCGTGAAAAAAATACATATTTTAAAGCGGATTTTCATAAATAACTCAAACACTATTCGTATAAGTTTTTACCAAAAAGTTATTAAGTATTACCAAAATTAAAGCTACAAAATATGAAATAATTAAAACATTTTATTGTTAATTCCAAGTGACTAATTTTGAATGTATATTTTTTTTTTCGGTGAGTATACTCAAATCAGATGGAAGTCGTCGTCCATCAACTGTAAAACATATCCTGGCGCAGACTGTGGAAGCGATCATTAACTCCTGGTATTGAACGTTCGACTTCGTTTTAAAGTCCCCAAGAGAAGACCCCAGAGAAAAGTCATGTCTCTAAATCCATCAAAAATCAATGACTTCCAACAAAACCTACAAGATGCTCTTTCATTAGACCAAGTAGATAGTGACCCTGAGAACACTTGGATCTATCTCAAAGATAAGGTAATCTAGGCTGAAAAAGACTGTGAGGCAGCGGTTTCAACTGGCCGTAAGCCATGGATATCCGATAATACGTGGACTGTGATTCAACGCAGAAAAGAATATAAAACTAGATACGGAACAAACGATGAATACAGAGCGCTATCGAGAAAAATCAGAAAATAGTGCCGCAAAGATAAAGCTGATTACATGTCTCAAATATGCAGAGAGATTGAGGAACATGGCTGTCGAAATGAACCGAGGGACTTATTCCAGAAGATCAAACTCCTTACCAGAGAATTTAAACCTCAAACGTGGTATGTAATAGATAAGGATGGTAATTTAAAGACCGATACTGATGAAATATTGGAAACATGGCGAAACTACTGTGGCGAGCTATATAAAAATAACGAGTTATCAGCAGAAAATCAGTGGCCTTCTGACTACCCTAGAGAACCTACTGTCTTACTCGCTAAAGTCAAAGATGCAATTAAATCACTAAAGAGAAATAAATCCCCAGACATTGATTCAATACCATGTGAAATACTACAGTTACTAGGTGACAAAGGATTACATATCATCCATTCTATCTGTGTCGCTGTTTGGAATTCAGGAAAATGACCATCTGATTGGTGTACCTCAATTTATATCCCACTACATAAAAAGGGAACTACTACCAAATGTAAAAACTACCGCACACTGTCACTAATAACACATGCTAGTAAAATCTTGTTGCGTATCATCAAAAACAGATTAAAAACCTATCTACATTACCAAATACCTCAGGAACAAGCGGGTTTGTAAGGGGTAAAGGTACAGGGGAACAAATCTTGAACCTGAGACAACTCATTGAAAAGTCTAGAGAATTTAAAGTACCTATGATTATATGCTTCGTTGACTACCAAAAGGCATTTGATTGTGTAAGCTGGATAAATCTGTGGTCAATTTTAATAGAAATGGGCGCACCAATGCACTTGGTAACACTTATTAAAAATCTGTACCAGTCTAATATAGCGATAGTACGACTAGATCAGAAGTTCTCAAACCATTTCAAGACCGAGAGAGGTGTTAGACAAGGATGTGTGTTGTCACCTGACTTATTTAACATTTATGGTGAACATGTCATGAGGATGGTTTTAGAAGGATGGGCCGGTGGAGTAACAGTAGCTGGTAGGAAAATCTCCAATTTATGATTTGCTGATGACACTACACTTATAGTAGCAAATGAGCAAGAAATGTTTGATCTTCTGCGAAGAGTTGAGTAAGGAAGCAATAAAGTTGGTCTGAAAATCAATAAAGCTAAGACAAAAATAATGGTGGTTGACAGATTTGACACTATTCAACTGACTAACATATTACAGGAATACCAGATAGTAAACACCTTTGTCTATCTCGGGTCTAGTATAACGAACGATGGTAACTGTGAAGCAGAAGTTCGGAGACGTATTGGTATGGCAAAAAATGCGATGAGTCGCCTAACTAAAGTTTGGAAAGACATATCTATCTCTCAAAATATCAAGATGAGACTGGTGAATGCCCTTGTATTCTCAATATTTCTATACGGAGCAGAGACTTGGACTCTTCGCGCATGCGAGCGCCAAAAAATTGATGCTTTTGAGATGTGGTGCTGGAGAAGAATGCTGCGCATACCTTGGACAGCTCATAGGACAAACGTTTCCATTCTAAACCCACTCAATATTAAAAAAAGGCTGTCCACAATATGTCTGCAACGAATTCTGCAATTCTTTGGTAACGTGGTTCGCAGAGGTGACGACAGTTTGGAGAGATTAATTGTTTCTGGAAACGTTCCGGGGAGAAGATCAAGAGGACGATCACCAACTATATGGTCTGACCAAATAAAGCATTCAGCTGGAAACTCATTTTGCGAAGCTCTTAGAGCAGCTGAAGATAGAGACCAATGGAGAAACATTGTTAGGAATATTGGTAGAAATCACGATCCTCACTAATGGGGAAACGACAGGAGAGAGATACTCAAATCTACGTATTCAAGATATACTCAACAAACTTTTGGCAAAGTACTGAGAAATACCTGTCACACATGTTCCGGAGGAAGTTAATATCATCAAAATTAAACTGATAGCAACACTAATGAAAATAAATTATAAGTACTAAGTACCTAACATTGTTACAATGCTACTTTTACATGAAATTTATTAGTCTCTCCCAGACCTGTCCTAACACTAATTAGTATTCTCTCATATATGTCTCTCACAATATTTACCTATTCAGAGGGAACTCCTTTCTTATTGAGTACCCACAACGTAATCTCTAGAGGGAATATACTATATGCTTTCTTAAGTTAAATGAATACCATAGAAGCATTTGTTTCTTTATTCATCCATTTTTACATCAACTGCCTTATAATGACGATTGGATCTGTTGTTGATCTGCCTTGCATAAAGCCAACTGACTATTGGATATTTCCGTTTCTTCACGTATCTGTCTGTCAATTACTCTCTCCCATATTTTTATGGTCCGACTAACTAATTGCATGGCCGAAGTTGGTATATTGTTGTACATATCAATTCGTCTGGCATTTGTCATTCGTCAAGCTGGCTATTAGCCAACTTGTTCCTTTCTCTCCTAATGCTGCCTATACTTACCCGGGACTATTATATGGTACAACTGCTATACCTGTATTTATTTTTGAACTTGTTGAACCACCTCCTTTTTTGTTATTTTGGTGACCATTGCTTTTACTATCTCCCTTTTTCTATTGGTTTTGTGTCAGATTGTTCATTTAATAAACTGTCGAAATACTTTTCCATCTCTTTGTCACATCCTTCCAATCATTTGCTTCCTCTGTCCTAGATTGGTCATATCGCTTGTATTTGTCGTAATATATCTATTTCTCCTTTCCTGGTATCAAGTTAAATAATCTGTTAATGTAATATATACAAGATATAATCTACCGAAATTTGCACCCTAGATCTCTCTGTTACAGTGAGAATCACACCTCTAGGCTATTCGACCTCTTTAGTTGATTAGAAAAGAAATGATTTTACAGATGCAGTAATGGGCAAGCTACATCTTATAAATAAAACTAGCTGTAACAGTTGCCAAAGTCTTTTATCGCTAATGTCAAAACTGCTTAGCATTTATAATCCCCTAGACCTACACAGAATACAAAAGATTGATAGGTCAAATAAAACATATTTTGACGGCAATCCTCTATTTACTAATTCGAGTATTTTTGTGTTGTCTAAGTTGAATTTACCTAATTCAATTTCAAGTTGTGAAAGACAATTTTCTAAAGTAAATTTGATAAAGCAGAAATGTAAGAACCGCTTGGTAAGACACACTTTATAAGGCACTATGCATTCATCCCAGTCAGTTTACCTTCAAAAGGGTTGTGTCAGTTTCACGCCATCAGAAATAATGACAACAACTATGAATACAACAAATTTATACAATAAAGAAGATGATGATGAACTTCAAGAAGTTTAGTTCACATTACTGAATAGTGAATAATTTTTTTTCTAAAAATACTGGTCCAAGGGCTAATGAAAAGAATGTATTAACCTTCGGATGACCAAGGGGGGAAATTTGGATCCCAGCGTATATTGTTCTTTAATAAATTCAAAAGTATTTTCAATTTTTAATTCATTATTTTTTTATTTGACTTGGATATCATTCTAGATATCCCCATATTTTGAAATAAAAAAATTCCGTATATTTTACGAATAAAAAATATATTCTGAAGTTGATGTTTAGTAAAATACCGTCTATTATGTGGAATTCCAAGTAGTTTTACACTGCGCGTTATCAAAATCTATTTTTAGACTGTGGTGCTTGTTATGTACGAATTATGACATTCCTGTCTGCTACAGTTAATCATTATTATTATTTTCTGGCGTATATTATTATAGTTTCTTGGTATGTTGTGTACATATAAGATCTGGCCCGCAAATATCTTACTGAGGCTGAGTTACAGGAGATTGTTACTGCTAGCGATTTTTATGATGATATAGAAGATGAAATAGTATCAGAAAACGAGGATGTTTTGTTGGATAAATATTTAAATGCTGAAAACATTCATTCCAGGTCATTTTTGACCTGGGGTCATCTTTTACCCCCGTTGGTCATCCGTGTAACAAAAAAAGGTTGGTCATCAGAAGGTTAACAAACAAAGAGATGAAATAGAATAAGGCAAAATGTTACAATAGACCCATATAACGTTGAAAGAGTGGAGAGTTCTAAATGTCTCGCAGAGACAATCACCGAAGATAACGATATCGCGAAAGAGTTAAAACGAGTAATTCTGGCAGCAAACAGATATACACAGACCCAAACTTATATGGAATCACCTGATATTTCTTATTATTTCGGGCGAATTTAAAAAAAAAACGAACACACGAAGTCAAACTATATTTATTTTAAAGCAATTTAATAACAAATACATAACAATTAAATAAAGCAATAACTTATTTAACAAACAAATTGAAAGTAGTTGTCTTAAAGTCAATAGCATACAAAATTTCAATGTAAAACGAATAATGTTTAACTTGCTTTTATCTATTTTTTTTTTGTATTTTGTGGTAGTCAGTATTATCACCTCTAGTCCTTATGCAAGCTTCAGTTTGCGTGGGCAGGCTCCTAATCAAATTATCAACATTTTGTTGTGGTAGGTTGCTCCATCCTTTAAAAGCAGCTTGTACTAGCCGTGCGGTGTTTTGCGGATTATCCCGGCGAGCTCTAATTTTTCTTTTAAGCATATCCCACAAATACTCTATAGGATTAAGCTCGGGTGAGCAAGCAGGCCACTCCAAGCAAGGGATACCTTCTGCTTCAATGATGCCTGTAGTCACTATAATGGTATGTAGAGGTCCATTATCATGCAATAAAATTAAATTTTCTCCTGTTGCGCCTCTCCAGAGATTGACTACAGATTATCAACATACTAGTCCTGTCGCCAGGGGGGGTACAACGGCCTCCTTTATTCAGATGGACTTACCCAAGTTTTTTTTATGTATTTTGGCCCGTAGAACACGAATTTTTTGGGTAACAGTTGATCCGGATGTCGATAAGATTGTTATAAACAAAGAAGTTGAGGAATTAGATAACAGCGATTTCTCGCAAAACAAAACATTTTTTTGTATTTTTTGGGCCATTCTAACCAAAAAATGTTCCTACTAATTTTTTCGTAGAATGCATAGTTTTCGTGATAAACGCGGTTGAACTTTTAAAAAATCGAAAAATTGCAATTTTTTAACCTGAATAACTTTTGAATAAAAAATAAAATAGCAATTCTGCTTACCGCATTTGAAAGTTTAAGTCAAATTATATCGGTTTTCAATATTTGCATTGCTAAAAATTTATTTTTTTATTGTTAAAAAAAGCTATAAACACATAGTGTTTCCCGTGCCTAATACATGCGTTTTAACGCATGCTACGTAGAAATAGCCTCGCACTCACTTTTACCTACTCTACCTACTCGTTCGATTTTAAATGAGAAATCATTGAAAACATCACTCAACACTAGGTGTTTATAGCTTGGTTTAACAATAAAATAATAAATTTTTAGCAATGCAAACAATTAAAACCGATATAATTTGACTTGAACTTTCAAATGCGGTAAGCAGAATTGCTATTTTATTTTTTAATCAAAAGTTATTTGGGTTCAAAAATTGCAATTTGTCGATTTTTTAAAAGTTCAACCGCGTTTATCTCGAAAACTATGCATCCTACGAAAAAATTTGTAGAAACATTTTTTTGTTAGAATGGCCCAAAAAATACAAAAAAATGTTTTGTTTTGCGAGAAATCGCTGTTATGTAATTCCTCAACTTCTTTGTTTATAACAATCTTATCGACATCCGGATCAACTGTTACCCAAAAAATTCGTGTTCTACGGGTCAAAATACATAAAAAAAACTTGGGTAAGTCCATCTGAATACAGGAGGCCGTTGTACCCCCACTGGCGACAGGACTATACCTGTGAGCAGTTAAAGTTGATTGGATGAAAATTAAAGGAGTTTTTTTACGGATCACGATTCCTCTTCAGAATATTACACTTCTCCTTGTATATTTGTGAACAGATCTGACAGTTTTCGTTCTTGCTTGTCTTCCTCGACCTCTAACTACACGATTTCGTGGGTCATCTGATTTTCCATCTGATTACATTAAATTCTGACTGTTTTTGAAAATAGCACATTTTGTCAATTCCCAATGTTCCAGTTTTGGTGGTGAAGACACCAATTTAGGCGATCAATCTTGTGCTGCCTCGATAACTCGGGAACCCATAACTGTCACCTGCTGTATACTTCTTGGTACGAACTCTTCTTCTTATCCTTTCAACTGAAACAGTTACACATGTAGCTTCCAAAAGCTGCCTTTGGAGCTGCAGGTGAGAAATGGTTGGGTGTCTTCCAGATGATTGGACAATTAAACGATAGTGGAGAGCCGTTATTACTTTTAGCGACTTTCCCTTGCTTTATTTTTGAGCTTTCCTAGTTCCTGTTACCTAGCATATGTTTTGGACAGAACGCCCTGTATTACGCCTAGCTCTGCAGCTATGTCCATCTGAGAACATTACTTTCTCCACAAGACCAATAATATTTCCTCGTTGTAAGTTCTATAACCCCACATGAGGCATATTGTAGTTTTTGGACGCAACAGTTAGTTTATTTATTTTCGTTCAACTTGCAACTCAAGCAAATAATCTATACCGTACCGGGCTGTACTATCCGATTGACTTGTATATTTGTTTATTTTCAATAAAAACCTTTAATCTTCGCAACAATAACAAGTTTTTCAAAAGAAATAAATATTACTTTGAAATACATGGTGATTCCATATAAGTTTGGGTGTGTGTATGTGTAGCCTACACAACACTATTAAATCTACGAGCCTGACAAGAGTATCAAAACTCGGTATGTATAAAACAGTGATTAGACCTGTACTCATGTATGAACGTGAGACGTGGACACTGACAAAAGTAATGAAAAGGAAACTAAGATGTTTTGAGAGAAAAATCCTCAGAAGAATATTTGAACCTTATCACAACCCGAATACTAAACAATACCGAATGAGAACAAATGTTGAGGTCAAACAGATGTATAGGGCTAGTGATGTAGTCCAAGAGATTAGATCACAACGTCTAAGATGGGCAGGTCATGTTCATAGTCTCCCTAATAACCACCTTGCCAAGTTAATCTGGGAGGAAGCCCCGATAGGAAGAAGACCCTTGGGATGTGTACGAATGCGATGGACAGATAATATAATATGGTCAGATTTAGAAACAATGGGGCTACCCACTGACCCAACTATCATTGACGATCTTTCGAGTTGGAAGCGAGTTTGAAATCAGTTTGAAATCAAATCTGAAGAAGAATAATGTTTACTTCAGTTTTTTCTTTTAAATAATTTGTATTCTTTTATTATATTAGTTGTAATACTTACAGAAACATACCTACGAATAAATTGGTTTGGCGGCCCTGCTTTCTTATATTTTCTCTATCGTTTTAAATAAGCTTTTCTCTGTTACTTCCATTGAAAACGCATATCTACGTTAAGTTATTTTCTATACTGTATATACAGGGTGTCGAAAAGATTGGTCGTAAATTATACCACAGATTTTGGGGTCAAAAATAGGTTGATTGGACCTAACTTATATACAATACAGCACACAAAAAAATTACAGTGCTTTGAAGTTACAAAATGAAAATTTATTTTTTTTGTCATCTATCGAAAACTCTTAGAGATTTTTTATTGAAATTGGACATGCGGCATTCTTATGGCAGGAACATCTTACAAAAAGCAACAGTGAAATTTGTACACACCATAAAATTTTTATGGGGTTTTTTTCCCTTAAATCCCCAAACTTTTGTGTACGTTCAATTAAATTATTATTGTGGTACCGTTAGTTAAACACAATATTTTTACAATTTTTTGCCTGTTAGTATTTTTTCGATAAGCCAGTTTTTATCAAGATGCGGCTTCTTTTTTAATGTTTACATAAAAATTTTACAATTAACTAGTTTTGATGGGAAATAAGCCACAATTTAATACAAAAATTATTTTATTTGCGTTTCGACGCCCAAATCGGGTGTCGTTGTCAAAATACAAAAAATATTATGGTTAATTGTTAATTAACAATAATAAACATCAAAATTAGTTAATTGCAAAAATGCCACAAGAAAATAGCTTCAAAAAAATTGTATGGGGGTATCGTTCCTTTAAACCCCCAAATGTTTGGGTACGTTCCAATTAAACTATTATTGCGGCACCATTCATTAAACAAAGTATTTCTAAAACTTTTTTGCCTCTTAGTATTTTTTCGAAAAGGCATTTTTTATCGAGATGTGGCTTCGTCTTAATATGGTTCAAAATATAACCAAAAATGTAAATTATAAATAAATGTTCATATTATTACCAGTCTCTATATACTCTGAGCTAATTAGAAAAATTCATGGAAAAGTTATTTACCAGCAATTTTATTGCTGGAATCGAATTATAAGATCCTATACAGGGTGTTTCATTAATAATTGTCCATATAGTAACTGGAGAAACCTTAGCACAAAATACGAAGATTTAACCTAAAACACTTAAATAAAATGTGGTTCCTTACTAAGTTACAGGGTGTTTTATCTAAAATATCAAAAATTATTTTTGCTTAGCATTTTAAAACTATTCTACGTATCCTTTTCATACTTGGCAGAAAGTGCGACTACTAGACACACTACTAAATTGTGATAAACAAACGTTTCTAGCTACTACCAGAGGCGTACGACAGGGGATGGTGAATGGTTGACCCTTCTCAAATTCTACGTCACTGGAGGAATTACGATTTTAGTGCCATTTTTAGATTCTCCAATACTTTCTACGTAAATAATGCTCTCTTCATTGGTAATGATAAAGTCATTAGTTTTCGAGATATTTGAAGTTAAATATGAAACGGCACAGTTATTTTGATTAATTTATGATATGATTCATATGCGATTAAAATTTAAAAATTATTTATACCCAGTACTTTCAAGCTATTTGGCGTATCCTTATCATACTTGGCAGAAAGTGTAGGTGCTGTACACCCTACTAAATTAAGATAAATAAACGTTTCTAGCTACTACAAGAGGCGTACGAGAGGGGATAGTGGCTGGTTGACCCTTCCCAAATTCTACGCCACTGATAAAATTGCTATTTTTGTGTAATTTTTGATTTTACAATACTTTTTATGTAAATAATATACTGTTCATACGTAACGATAAACTGATTAATTTTCGAGATATTTGAAAATAAAAATGAAGCGACACAATACATTAATCAAAATAACCGTGTAGTTTCATTTTTAACTTCAAAGATCTCGAAAACTAATGACTTTATCGTTACGAATAAAGAGTATATTATTTTCATAGAAAGTATTGGAGAATCCAAAAATTGAACTAAAATAGCAATTTCGGCAAATTCTAATGGCGTAGAATTTGGAAAGGGTCAACCATCCACTTTCCCCCGTCGTACGCCTCTGGTAATAGCCACAAACGTGTGTTTAACAAAATTCAGTAGCTTGTACAGTACCTATACTTCCTGCCAAGTATGAAAAGGATACGTCGAATAGTTTTAAAATGCTGAGCAAAAATAATATTTAAATTTTAAGATAAAGCACCCTGTAACTCAGTAAGGAACAACATTTTATGTAAGTGTTTTAGGTTAAATCTTCATATTTTGTGCTAAGGTTTCTCCAGTTACTATATGGACAATTATTAATGAAACACCCTGTATATTAATAATATATGTATGCAAAGTCCGCAGATAGTGTGCTACTTTTTTTATAAACAAAATGGCGCCCACAAATCGTATTTTTTTCAATTTTTGCTCTATAACTCCAAAGATTTTAACTTTACACCAAAAATACTCAAATAAAAATTCATCCCAATTTAATTATACATAGAGGCATGTTTTTCCCTATTTGCTCCGACGAAAATTTTCCTCAGAAAATGTGGGTTTTCACAACAAAATCTCGAAATTTCAAATAAATTTTTTGGGCAAGTAATTATTTATCAATAAATTAAATAACTTGGTGAAATAAAAGCTTTCTTGGTATAGATTATAACTGCAGAAGCCAGTGAAAATTGAACAAATATTTTAGCAACAATTCAATTGTTATTTAACAATTTATAGTCGCAATAACAACCAAAATAATCATGACACACTGATCAAACTTAGAAAGATTATAAAGATGTGATGTCTATTTAATATTTTGTCGACAAAATATAAATTTTTCATTTTTTTGCATAATCTTTAAATGTTTAAAAAAATTGTTGTAAACAAATTAACATTTCTCATAAATTGTTTATTATATTATAATTAAAAAAAAAATACTTAATATGCGTATTTCAAAGGTCTTGAAAATGAATGCTTTAAAAAATGTTTCCAACCATTTACAAAAAAGTTATGAAACAGCAAAGTAAACATACGATTACTTCGTTGTTTAAAATTTGTTTTAATTGTTCCAAAGCTTAAAAGTGGTACAAACTGCTTATGGTACAAACTAATTACTCTCAAAAAATACCAAACATTAGTTCAATGGTTATATTTTAATCAAAGATTAAAAATGTTTTTTTGTAATTTTAGCGCGAAAGTAGGCTTGATACAGAGCCGTGGACGGGTTATAATACATAATTTTATTTATTAACTAGTGCACGTCGCGCGGCAGCCGTCGTTTCGAGTGAAAATTTTAGCTACGGTACTGTAGTAGTCTACTTTCGCGCGTGTAAATTACAAAAAAAAAATATTTTTATCTTTAATTAAAATATAAATATTAAACTAATAACCGATATTTTTTGTATGTAATTAGCTTGTTCTTTAAGCTCACTTTTACACTTTGAAAGAATTAAAAAACATTCTAAACAACGTAGAAATCGTATGTTTAGTTTGCTGTTTCATATCTTTTTTGCAGATAGTTACAAAAAAGTTTTAAAGCATTAATTTTCAAGATCTTTGAAATACGCATTTTACCTATTTTCTAAAATTAGAATATAATAAAAACTTTCTGAGTAACGTTAATTTGTTTATAACTATTTTTTTTAAACATTTAAAGATTATTCAAAAAAATTAAAAATTTATATTTTGTCGACAAAATATTAAATAGACATCTCAGCTTTATAAGATTTCAAAGCTTGATCAGTGTATCGTAATTATTTTGGTTATTATTGCGACCGTAATTTATTAATTAACAATTGTATTGTTGCTAAAATATTCGTTTAATTTTCACTGGCTTCTTGAAATATAATCTCATCCAAGAGAGCTTTTATGTCACCGAGTTATTTAATTATTGGTAGATAATTACTTATCTAAAACTTTATTTGAAATTTAAAGATTTTGTTGGGAAGACCCGCATTTTCCGAGGAAAATTTTCGTCGGAGCAGATCAGGAAAAACACGTCTTTATGCAGAATTTAATTTCGGTGAATTTTTATTGGGGTGTTTTTGGTGTAAAGTTCAAATGTTCGGAGTTATGGAGCAAAGATTGAAAAAAACACGATTTGGGGGCGCTATTTTGTTAATAAAACAAGAATGTGTGTGTACTTTGTACGCACGTAAGAAGTTATACTTCTATTTCTATTATATGATTATATGATCATAAACGAAATTAATATACTTTTTATTTATATTTTATTTAAATATTAAACTAATTTATACTTACTACTTCTCAAACATTTTTATTAAAACAGCGCCAAAAATTAAAATAATAAAAGAATAAAACACACTAACACATTAAAAATGCCACAAATGATTTCTGAACATTAATTGTCGGAAAATTTTTTAACTAAATACGTATTTTCTGAAAATAAAATTATATAATAAATATACTTACAATCATAAAATGTATAAAAAAAATAAAAAAATAAAAAAATAAAAGTTTCTATTGGGTTTCGAACCAACTTACCAAACGGCTGGTATTTGCGTTGTATTGGGGTTCACTCGCATTAAAAGCTTCGCCACAGAGACAGTTTGTCATTATGTGCGAAGATCGACTAACTAAACGGATTAAACTTTTGACATTTTTAACTTATGTAAATCAAATTATTTTGATTTTGAATTGAAATGATTTAGAATTGAAAAAATACAACAAAACATAGAGTAAGAAAACAATATATTAGGTGAATATTGATAGAAATTTTGATGGTAATCAAATTATGTAAATAAAAGTATTACATACAACTTATGTATTTTGGTAGGTTCAAATAGGTAGGTATCGGAGCCCGTATAACGACTAATAAATTTCGCAATCACTTGCATCGTGCAAAGTGGCTATGTTCAAATATCATAACAAAATTTGATCAACTATTTATAAAACACTTACCAGTGTAAGATTTTTTAGCTTTGAATAAGCGAGATCTGCGGCACTCATACTAGTCACAATGTGATGGGCTTTCACATTGGCATGCAACAATCATCTCTTCTATGTAAATAAGTCCAAAAATATAATATGAAAACTATTTAAAAAGGCAGTATAACCATTAACTAACTTTTTGTTTGTTGTTTCTCTTCCTACAAATTTTAAAACGCAACAACCATACATTATAACCAAACCACAGTCCCACAGCTGTGCCACAGCTGCCATATTGGATAATTTTTGTCATGTCATTTGAACATCCAATCAGAACAAACTTATAATGCGCATGCGCCCGGTCGCTAGGTTTTACCATAATATAAAAATTCACCGTCATTACGCACGGAAAGAAGTACAACTTCAAAAAGTAGCACACTATCTGCGGACTTTGCATACCTATATTATTAGTATATATTGATGTGATCTTGATTATTGATATGAGATAATATTCTTATATGTCACTTAATTTAATCAATGTATTAATACTAATCTAATTAATTAACCAGATCACATATCAATATGTTTTCAATCTCAGGGCGAATTATAAATTAATTACTTACTTTCGTGGATTCTAAATATTTCTTAATGGTTCCTAATCGGGATAGAAACGAAAAGAGTAAAAAAAATACACATATGGGTTACAATTATAATCAAAATATTTTTTATTTTATTTAAAAAGCAATCACTGCTTAATATTTGCTATTTCTTATTATTCTTAAACATAACATTTACAAATGGGAATCTTATTTCCTTTTGGTTTTCAATTGAAAGTTTTTTTATTAACATTTAACTATTAGGAGTTATTAGCAACAACTCTATTTAAGTTTGATGAAGCTTTTCTGATATTATTGATTATGTTATTCAATTTTTATGTGGAATTTAATACGAAAAACCCATACATTCATGTCCAAACAAATGAGACTGACCTTTTCCTGGTGAACTGAAAATGTCCTCACACAAAGCCCGTTTCTGCTATCCTTGGCTGCGATCAAACCTCGTCCTGGCTTCCAGTAATGTACTCCTTTGAAAAACTAGCTCGAATAGCTCTCGTTCCTGCTTCGGTGGTGATGCTGTGTTCTACCTTTTTCGAAACTGCTATCAGCTACCGGGACACTCTTGGCTCAAGGAGGTTCTTTTACTCTCGACCTGGCCTATTTCTCGTTCCACGATAGATACTCCACACTCACGGAACTACCGGATTTCTCACTCTCCGTACACTACCGTCTACTACTCGACTTCACTTCTCGACAGCTCAAAACATTCTGATCTCACTTTGTCATTCATTCCCCTACTTTCTAAATATCCCTTCCAGATTCACAAATCAATCTTCCACCACCAACTCTCATTCGTAATATTCCTCAAAACCAATTTTTAATCTTTCTAAATATGCTTAATGGATTTCAAAAGAAAATATTTAATTCCCATTCTAAAATACTTTCTTACTATTTACAAATTTTAATGACCTATTCTCTCTTTCAAATGAGTCTTATTTAGCATAGGCTAATGATCGAAACCTTCCGCGAAAAACGATAATGAACTATCATCTATTTCACTGAGTTTTATTTAGCATAGGCTAATGATCGACCTTCCGAGAAGAACGATAATGGTACGCGTCATTCACTTTGTTTATCTAAGCACATTGTTCCGAGTTTCGTACGCTTATTCTAATCACTTCTTAAAATTAAATATAACAATTTGTTGTATACAGGTTGTTTTAAATTTATATGCCCGTGGTTGAGAAAATTTAAAATATTTTATATTAAATTGAATTTTGTTTATCATTACTAAATTTTAATTTTTATATCAAATAGAAATATAACAATATATATATAATCATAAGCTTCGATTCCAGCAAATTTCTGGTAAATAACTTTTCCCAAAAATGGCCTATTCGCCGATAATCAGCCCAGACTAATAATCGCACTTAACCATATACAAATATGTGGTGGAATTTGACAAATATTCAAAATATCTCGATAAAAACTGGCTTTTCGAGAAAGTACTAAGAGACAAAAAAGTTTTAAAAACACTGTGTTTAACTAATAGTACTATGTATAATAATAATATAATAGGAACAAAACCCCCATAAAATTTTTATGGGTTGCAAGAATTTCAGTATAATTTTTTTAAGATATTCCTGTCATAAGAATGCGACATGTCTATTTTCAATGAAAAAATCTCTAATAGTTTTCGAAATATTGAAAAAAATTGATTTTTATTTTGTAACTTCAAAGGGCTGTAACTTTTTTTATGTGGATATTTGTACTAAGGTAAATTAGGTTTAATCAAACTATTTTTGACCCCAAAATCTGTGGTATAATTTATGACCAATCTTTTCGGGACACCCTGTATATGTATTGTTGTTATTGTATATATAAGTATTGTTGTTGTTGTATATAGTTTCATCCCACAAAATAAGTGTCAAAGGGTTCTAATTTATTTTATATACTACAAAACCTCACGTATTCTGTTTTCATATTTCCGATTTGTTGAATCAGGAGCAAGGAGCAAAAGCAAGATTACGAGAATGGCAAATGGTAAATTGTCGCTGGATCCGCGCAGAGTATCATTGATCACACATATAAAAGTGTAAGTACGTGACTTGAACGATAATGAAAATTTATTTTCTACATTTGTAGCCAAAAGACACAAAGCGGAAATTGCCTTTAAAGGCGTTGCTACAGAAATATGTAGTGTTTTATAACTGTGGATATGTTGTAAAAAATTTTTGAACATGTATGATAGTCTCCGGATTAAAAAGCATAAAAAGTTAATAAACTAAGCGCATAACAGCATAAATGTTCACTTAAAAAAAAAATCGCTAAAAAACTAAAAAAAGCTTATTTTTTCATAACAAAAAAATCTGGAGTAAAAAAATCGTAAATTACAATTAATTTATACAATAATAGTTATTTATGTACCAAGTCAGTAAAGTGACTCTTTATCGAACGAGTCTGATATTACGAAAAGAGCGAGCGTAACGAGTGAGGCGAGTAACAGACGAGTTCGTTAAGGAGTTTTTATTGACGTGGTGCATACAAAATTTTATCGCCAACATATATATTTTAATTGATGGATTCGACCGTTACTTGATGGAAGTTCATTTTATCTAACAATAAAAAACTGAAAACGTTTGTTTTCTATACTTCCACAAAATTTACACATCCACAAGTCACTTAGATATAATAAATTTTGTGGAAGTATAGAAAACAAACGTTTTCAGTTTTTTATTGTTAGATATATATTTTAAATTTAATGTCATCCGAACCACTGGGGTTATAAACGACAACAATGGAAAATACATATTAAAAATAAAAAGAGATTGTAATATTAAGTAAATACATATGTACTAACAAAAAGTATAGGTACCTGAAAAATTTGTGATACAATTAAATGTCCTTTATTCCTATTTCCGTTAAAAACTGTATGATATTGTTGATATTTGTATTGTCTCTAAGAAGCTCAGATATGTCCCTAGGAAGGTAGTACCTTTAGTAGTAGGTTTACTTCTCGTTTGCTGGTATATTTGACAATCGGTTAAGATATATTTTATTGATATAAAATAATATTTGCCAACATAATTTGACATTGGTTTTAACACTTACTTGAAATTTACAATTTCAAAACTTTTAAATTTTAGACGTCATAATAATTTCATGACAGTGATGACAGATAACTTGCAAGATGGCCGCTTTCGATTTTTAATTGATAGTTATCTATATTGAATAATTACTAAATTGGTAAAGTTTTAATTTATTTTATATGATTATAATTACAAAATACTACAGAATTTCACTTTTTGACATAAAGGGCCTAGCCGGGTAAGATGGTGAAAAGTGCCCCCAACCCAATTTAAATCCCATATAGGCCACTTTTTAGCACATATAGAGAAACTCACTTACTGAAATTTTGAGCCCCCTAGGTGGTCACGTGACCCCCCTAGAGCCTAATTAGGCTTTTTATGTTTTTATTTTTTCTCTCAGCCGCATCAAGAGCTAGCCAAAAACTTAAGTCAAAAAAGTTGTAAGTTTCAAAAAGATCTATATGAAAATTTTTTTTTTTTATTTTTTTGGCGGGAAATTCGAATTTTTAGAATAATTTTAAACTTTTAACTACCTCTGAAAAAAAACTAAGACACTCGCTTTTACGAAAATTAATTATAATGTGTATTTTTGCACAATCTTTCACTCTTAATTTTTTCAGATTTTTAAAATTGGTGAAACGTACCTTTAAAAATAAAAAACCGCATTTTTTTGTTTTTTTTTTTCGTTTTTTGATACAATTTTATACATATTTTTCAAAAAATTTAACACCTTCACTAGAATAGGTAAAAAACTGAAAAATAATTGGGGTTGGCTTAATAAAATTTTTTTGTAACCATATCCATTTTCAAGATACATGTTGAAGAAAACAAAATTTTACATATTTTTTACGATTTTGCCAAAACTACTGGCAACATTGTAATAAATCTTGGCGCATTTTAAGAGGTGGTTATTGTGCATGTTTTGACATACAACTAAGGATTTGATATTCATCATTGATGCGCATAGGGGTAATGGTCTGAACATTTCAAAGAAAAAAGATGGTACGCCACTGACATATTTCAAATTAACAATCATTTTTGAATTCCTCGTTCAATTTTCAATAAAAATCTATCTTCTTATTTTTTCATACGACGCGCCGTTTTGCTGCAAAAAATAAAAAATCTTAACGCTTCCAAAGTATTCGAATTAATTTTGATAATAATGGATGTACGAGTTTATTATTATATGTAGAATGTAGATGTAGAAAGTACTAGAAGTTTGAATACTTTGTAAGGGTTAAGATCTTTTATTTTTTGAATAAAAATGGCGCGTCGGATGAAAAAATAAGAAGATACATTTTTTGTAACAAATTGAACGAGAAATTCAAAAACCATTGTTAATTTGAAATATGTCAGTGGCGTACTATCTTTATTCTTTAAAAAGTTCAGACCATTACCCCTATGCGCGCCAATGATGAATGTTAAATCCTTAATTGTATGTCAAAACATGCACAATAACTACCTCTTAAATCCCGCCAAGTTTTATTACAATGTTGCCAGTAGTTTCAGCAAAATCGTAAAAAATGTGTAAAATTTTGTTTTCTTCAACGCCCTGTATCTTGAAAATCGATGGCGTTACAAAAAATTTTTATTGAGCAAACCCCAATTATTTTTCAGTTTTTACCTATTCTAGTGACAGTGTTACCTTGTTTGAAAAATATGTATAAATATGTATCAATAAACGAAAAAAAAAACCGAAAAAATGCGGTTTTTTATTTTTAAAGGTACGTTTCACCAATTTTAAAAATCTGAAAAAATTCAGCGTAAAAAAGATTGTGCAAAAGTACACATTATAATTGATTTGCGTAAAAAACGAGTGTCTTAGTTTTTTTTTTCAGAGTTATTTAAAAGTTTAAAATTGTTCTAAAAATTCGAATTTCCCGCCAAAAAATAAAAAAAAATTTTTCTTATTGATCTTTTTGAAACTTACAACTTTTTTAAATACAGTTTTTGGCTAGCTCTTGATGCGGCTGAGATAAAAAATAAAAACATAAAATGCCTAATTAGGCTCTAGGGGGGTCACGTGACCACCTAGGGGGCTAAAAATTTCAGAAAGTGAGTTCCTCTATATGTGCTAAAAAGTGGCCTATATGGAATTTAAATCGAGCTGGGGGCACTTTTCACCATCTTACCGGGCTAGGCCCTTTAATTGATTATTTCATTCATAGGAGATTCTGACCAACAGAAAGCTACAGACATGCAAATTAAGGTGATTATTTCATTCATAGGATATTCTGACCAATAGAAAGCTACAGAGATGCAAATTAAGGTGATAATTTTTGATAATCTCCCGTGGTTAAGCATATTACGTCAGATGCCCTTCGTTGCTATGAAAAAATACATTCAGTGACATTATGACAATTAATGTTTTAAAAATTATAAAAGTGATGGCTTTCAATCGTCAAATATTTATAAAAACTGTGCGTTTAATGGTACTTAAATGGTACATAAATAAGTTACAATAAAATTTTGGTTTTGAACAGTTTTATTCATGAAATAATCGCAACAAATTGCACTCGACCTCGAAAATTAATATAGAATTTTTGCTCTCGTGACACTTTGACATAATTTCACTCGCCTTCGGCTCGTGAAATTAAAACTGTCAAAGTGTCACTCGGGAAAAATTCAATAATTTCAGAGCTCTTGTGCAATTACTACTGATAATTTTTGATAATCTCCCGTCGTTAAGCATATTACGTCAGATGCCCTTCGTTGCTACGAAAAAATACATTCAGTGACATTAATGACAAATGTTTTAAAAATTATAAAAGTGATGACTTTCAACCGTCAAATACATATTTATAACAACTGTGTGTTTAATTTCACTAATTGGTACTTACATATATAAATTACAATAAAATTTTGGTTTTGAACAGTTTTATTCATGAAATAATCGCAACAAATTGCACTCGAACTCTAAAATTAATATAGAATTTTAGAGTTCTTGTGCAATTACTACTGACAATATCGCCAATATTGCATACAACATTTTTAATAATTAAAGTAAATAAATTGTAAGTCCACTCAAATACTCGCCATTCGAATACTGCCATCGACCACTTATATTCAATCTCGGTTAATTTGATTAATCGTGACAGGTAAAGTAAAATTCTTCTTTCAGTACAATAAAGTGTTACTTTACTGCCGCAAATTAGGGCAAATGAGTACAATAATGAATGACTTTAGTGACGGTTGGCGATAAAATAATTTATTTAATAAGGAACGACAGCTTTAGATTTAATTTGATTCGGGGATCACCACCATCGGCTGTCATATGTTTCTTCTTTTCAGAGTCTTCAGAACCGCCTGCAGTCTATCCCAAAGCGAACTAATTCTGACTGTCCCAGCGACATCTATCTAGAGAAAGAGAAATTTCTCTATAGGTTGGAATGCAGAATCCTTAGTGACTATCTATTATCAGCTTTTTACAAATTTATGAAGCATACAGACCAATAAATGTCTGAAAATGGAAGAATTATTGTACGATATACACTCATCACCTGCCTGCTTCTCTAGATAAAATTTCAACATAATTCTGCATCCTTAAAACTCAAATATGAGTAAAATAATATGTGTGACAGTTCATGGACTTATCTTTTAGATTTTTATATTGTCCGCTATTTATTGGCCTGTAAACTTTATAAATCTGTAAAAAGCTCAGATAGTCACCAAGGATTCTGCATTCCGATCTATAGAGACATTTCTCTTTCTCTAGATAGATGTCGCTACCGCGTCCGTACGCATATATTTTATTATTTTGCTTAGTGGGACAGCCAGAATTAGTTCGCTTCGGGATACACCACAGGCGGCTATGAAGACTCTGAAAAGAAGAAACATAATATGACAGCCGATGGTGGTGGTCCCCGAATCGAATTAAATCTAAAGCTGTCTTTCCTTATTTTATTTTATTCACATTTAAGTACTAAGGATGCAGAATTCTGTTGGAGTTTAGAGAAGCAGGCAGGTGATGAATGTATATTGTAGATTCTCCCATTGTCCGCTATTTATCGGCCTGTATGCTTCATAAATATGTAAAAAGCTCAGGCTATAGATGGTCAAAACGGATTCTGCATTCCGACCTATAGATAATGTTCTCTTTTTCTAAAAAAGCTTATCTTCTGTAAAAACGAGCAAAAAAAGAAGATGTGTGTACTTTGTAAGCACGTAAGAAGTTACATTTCTATTATATGATTCCATCGAAATTAATATGTACTTTAAACAGTTTATTTATATTTTATTTAAATATTAAACTAATTTTAATACTTACAACTTTCCAAAAATTTTTATTATAACAATAAAAATAATTAAAAAAAAATAGAAGAATAAAACACACACAAACACATTGAAAAATGCCACAAAGAAATGATTTCTGAACAATAATTGTTGGCAAAAATTTTAACTAAATACGCATTTTCTGAAAAAAAAATTAGATAACAAATATACTTACTTACAAATATAAAATGTATAAAAAAAATAAAAAAATAAAAACTTGCATTGGAATTCGAACCCGCGTTTATTTGGGTACTTAGTAGAGATGTTGAAAAATTATCTATTCGTTACAAAGTACTCCTTACTTACGAATACCAAAAGTAACGATTACTATAAAGAGAGGCAAATCCTTACTTTGGTTACTTTGATTACTTTGATTACTCTAATTACTTCGTTACTTTGTACCAATCGTATCAGAGCGAGTATCGACTATTATATCTACTCTGATTACTTTGATTACTCTGATTACTTTGTTACCTCGTACCAATCGTATCAAAGCGAGTAACGACTATAGGGCTTTTCATTCACAGTCATTAGTTTCGATATCCTGCCATATGTTGTGTAATCTGTGTATAATATTAATATACACGAATTTTACGACATATGACAGAAGCTCGAAACAAATGACTGTGAATGAAAAGCCCTATTGTATCTACTTTGATTACTCTGATTACTTCGTACCAATTGTATCAGAGCGAGTAACGACTATTGTATCTACAACCAGTACACTTGATTACTTTTTACCAATCGTATCCCAGCGAGTAACGGACGGGACCGGTATTTTACAAGTGTTATCGAATATCGTTATCGGTATGAAGCGTTTTAAGGGTGTGAGAGTGAGGAGAAGGTAAAAGATGAAATAGAGATGAAATATTGGTATACGTAAAATATGTAATGTATGTCATTAACAAGGATCGAATGCGAGAACCCTATATTTTTATCTAGATCTACGCCAGTTGCCGATGTAGATTAGATAGTAGATCTTGTTATATCGGAATACCTATACAAAATACCTACCTACTGTTAAATACGATTCTCGATATGATTACTGTTACTCAAATACAAAAGTAACAAAAGTAATCATAGTAATCAAATCATTTTTATCCCTTAAACAGATCGGTAAAAGTCGTTGTTATATTGGAATACTTATACAAAATACCTACCTACTGAAAAATACGATTCTCGATATAATTACCGGTACTTAACTACAAAAGGAATTATGGTAATCAAAGTAGCGATTACTGTAAATGATAACTTTATACAAAAGTAACGATTTGTAACGAATACTCGAAAGTAACTATAATCAACATCACTAGTACTTAGGATTCGAAATTGAAGCCTCTACTCATTTAACCACTTACACGTACCTGTCATGTGCGAAGCTAGGCCCACTGAACGTTTTACGAATTAAAATATTAAAATACAACAAAACATAGAGTAGGAAAACAATATATTCGATGAAGATTGGTAGAAATTTTGTTGGTAATCAATTTATGTAAATCAAAGCATTACCTACTAGATAGGTACATATATTTTCCAAATAGGTAAGTACCTATGTATTTTTTTATTACAATACTGAAACATTTACAATAATTACGTACCTGTTGCATTTAAAAACTATTTAAAAGGTCGCTACAATCATAAACTTGCTTTTTTTCTCTGTCTTCACAACAATAAAAACAAAAACTAATATACACAACATTTGTTTATCCATAACCGACATATTGAACAATTGTTGACAGGTCATTGTAATTACCCAATCAGAGCCCGTGTAACATTTGAGCTGCGCTCAGGACCAAGACTTTTGATAAAGTCGCGCACATATAAATTTACTCCCAACGCGCCTAAAGACGTATAACTTCAAAAAGTGTTGGTTTAAATGCTCCAACGTAAAGTATTTTATTCTATCACTTAACATTCCTACGTTTGATAAGCTTAAGGAAGGCATTTTTCAGAGTAAGACTTAAAGATGTAATACATCATCCACACAGCAGAAGTACACTGCTGAACATAGGTCTCTGTCTCGTGCTTTCAACCCCTTCTATCTTGCATCGATCGACGCTTCTCTTGTCTTCCCTAGGTGTCCATTCCCATAACCTATTTGTTCATCACCTTCTTAATTCGCCAGTCCATCGTGTAGATAATCGGCCGGTGATTCTCTTGTCTTTCCTTGGTCTTCGTTCCAATAAACTCTTTTGTTCATCGACATCTGTCATTCTAGCTATTTGTACTCCTCATTTCCATTTTAGTTTGGCTATCCCTTCTATGACGTCAGTCACTTTGGTTGTTCTCCTGATATCTTGGTTTTTTATTTTTCCTGTAAAGTTATTCTAAAAAAAATGGATCGCTCCATTGAAGTGAATAGATCCAAAGTTTAAGTGTAATACATTTCTTATATGAAAAAAAGAACCTGTTTGATATCAAAAAGGTCATAAAAACAATTGAAAATTTTTCGAAAAAATAAAAACTCGAGGTCATAAAACAATCTATGAAAATAATGACATAGACTTATGAATATACACATATGTCCAAAAGTTTGGAATAATGGAATATTTCATCTTTCTATTGATTTTTATATATAAAGTCTTCTGAATAGTTAAACATCATTTTGTTTCAATTCTCAAAAATACTAAATAAATTTCAAAACCAAATAAACGATATGCAAAAAAATGATTTATTCTCTTCCAGTGAAAAACTTACAATGTACAACTTACATTTAAAAATAAATTAGTATAGAAAAAAATAATTTTTAATAAAACTAATAATTAGTATTTCCTCCATTGGCCAGTATGCATGCCTGTAGGCGATTTGGCATGCTGCCGATTAACTGGTCGAGCTGGGCTTGCGGAATTCTCTCCCATTCTTCACGAGCAGCATCTTTTAGTTCTCGAAGTGTAATAAAAGGATTGTTCCGCTTCTTGATACGTGTTTTCAGAATATCCCAAGCATGTTCAATAATGTTCATCTCGGGGGAATTCGAGGGCCACTGTAATGTAGATATTCCTTCTTCTTCCAGAAAATGTTGTACTGCTGCTGTTCGATGAGGAGGTGCGTTGTCATGCATAAACACAAATCCATCAGCTACTGCCCCTTTGGAATAGACGTACAGACGGTCTTAAAACTTCCTTGATGTATACAGCACCAGTGACTCTTCTCTCCAGAACCAGCAGTGGCGTCCGTGTACCACTCATAATACCATCGCAAACCATAATGCTGCCACCTTCAAATGGGACACGCGGTTGGGCTGTTTCTAGTCGGGCTTGTCGTCCTGGGGCCCTCCAAACCAGTGTTCTTCGCGAATCAGATATCAATCCAATTTTTGACTCATCCGAGAACATCAAGTTATTCCAGTTAGGACCATGATACACCATTTGTCTAGCCCATTGCAATCATACTATTTTGTGTTGGTAAGTTAGTTTGGGAACATGTAGGGGTCTTCTACGATACGAATTTACCGCATTTAGTCTGCGTGTTATTGTTTGCCGTGAAATATTCAGTCCTTGAAGTCTAGAAATTTCTCTGGATATTCCACTTGTAGATTCCAGACGATTTCTACGAGCTATCAATGTTATCTGCCGGTCTGGCGCTGCTGTTGTACATCGACTTCTACCACTTCTGGGATGATCCTTGACGTGATTTGTATCTTGGATTTTTTTTTTAATTTTCGATACAGCACTCTGAGTAACATCAACAATATTCGCGATATCACTGTGACTAAAACCCTGTTGTAACAAAGCAATTACCCTAGATCTGTCAAAATGAGATATCACGTTTCTAGGCATTTTTAAACGGCTCAATTCAACTTTAAACAAAGACTGAAATAATGTGTAAATACGCTAATCAGTTAAATGTGACCAAAATGATACAAAAACGATTGAAATTTTTTGCCATTTTCATTTAAAAACGCTCTAGAATGAATATCAACAACAGTTTTGAAAACACCATAGGCGTAGATATATTATTTGTACGTATTCCAAACTCTTGGACATGTGTGTACATGTACATACTACTTACGAAATCTATGGATACGGGCAGTGGAATAAAACAGGGGATTCACTAAACCCTATGCTATTTAATGTAATCATGGATCAAGTCCCAGAGACTGTCAATAAAGAAAAGGATACAGACAGATAATGTGGAACGACGAAATTAAAAATCTCTTTTACTCAGTTGATGCAAGGTCGATAGCACAAAATGAAGGTAGCTTTCAAAGACTCGTTCAGAGACTGAATATAAGAGCAAAAGAATTTAACATGCTGATTTCAATTCAGAAAACGACAACAATAGTAATCGGTACAGAACAAGTAATAATTATATCAGGGGCGTCATTTGATAGGGGCAGGGAAGGGGGCATTTGCCCCCCCCCTGGCCCTGAAAATGACTGAAATTTACAAAAAATACATCAATTTTCATCATTACATCATATACGATGTATTGTATATATAATGCTTGCCCCCCCAAGCAAAATTTCAAATGACGCTCCTGAATTATATGGACTCGATGAAGGTATTAAAAAAGAAGTTAAAGCTCACGTAGAAAGAGGAAATAGATTAGAACATGATGCCCTAGTAACACTATATGGCAATAAAACCAAGAATCCAGTATGAGATAAATTATGTTGTGTTCGGATTCAAGTTATTTTCTGATTACCACTGGTGCTTTTTGGAACTGTTTGCAAAACTGCAAATTTTAAGCACTGCACTTTTTACTGCATTTTCAGCCATGATATTAATGATATTTATAATATTTTTAGTTTATTCGCACTCATTTTTTATAAGTGTCTCTGGTTTTTAATAAGGTAGTTAAAGCTTTATTGATTATAATTTGTACTATCTGCTGATTTGAATCGAGTTTCGAGTGTAATATTATCCCAAAGCATTTTAATTCACTCACCAGATTTAGATATTATGTACCATTCAGGTTTGGGGGATTTAATGCCCTCTAAATTCTTGTGGTAAATTTGATGATTGTGGTTTCCTGCTCACTTATGTTAAGCCCTACATTTAAAGTCCCGTAAGTATGTTACTATATTCAGAGCCAGTTGTAGTATATCTCTGACTGTACATTCAATTTTCCGTGAGCTAGTAGTCATCCACAAAGTCCAGGGTATGATCTCTGTTGTTACTAAGTCTAGCTATAAACCTTTCCATGACCGGATTCCACAATAGATAATGCTTTCTGAGAGCAGCATTTGGCTAACTGTGCTGCCACTACGAGTATAATAATACTTCAGTAATATCGCGTATATTATACAGGGTGGTGAATTGGAAAACGGGCCATAGGAAACTCAATGTAAAATTCTAAACTGTTGAATTCCTGCTGTTGATTATTCTACATCAAAAGACGTGAGAAACTATTTGTAGAGGATTGAAATCTTTATTGAAAACAATTGTTAAAATTGTGCTACGAATTAAACACATTCCAAAATTTTGTAAAATATAATAAATTTTATCAAAGTATTTGCCAAATTTAGGCCACACACAGCACAAGAATGTGTATAAGGTTGCCTTCGGTCACAATGAAATTATTATATTACCAATATTTTGAACTGTCAGTATTTTTATTTTATCGTTTTTATTGTTTAAAAAACAATGAAATCGAAAAGATGTCCTCAGTTGAGGAGAAATTAGTAATAATAAAGATGTTTTATTCAGTCAATAGTTTGCGTACTGTCAGATATAGTAACGTGTGGCCTTACTTTTACGCACTTACTTAGGTATGGCAAATGTATTCTATTTTTCAAAATTTTGGACTCTGTTTAAATCGTAGAACAATTTTAACTTTTGTTTTTAATACAGATTTTAATCCTCTACAAATAGTTTTTCATGACTTTTGATGTAAAATAATTAGGGAAGCAGGAATTCAACAATTTAGAATTTTACATTGAGTTTCCTATGACCCGTTTTCCAATTCACCACCCGGTATATTATGTACTGCTCTTTAGCGTACAATATATCTACCAACACTTTGTAAACCATATAGTCCATTGAAATGTTACAATTTTTAGGCCATCGCTTACATTTGTTAGAGGAGCCAAGTTTATTTTTTTAATGTGTAGAGAAGATCAGTAGAAGCTTAAGTTCAAGTTTTTGGGGTCGCCACCCTTGTCCCCCGGCCAACATCTTGAAAAAGGGGTGCGAAGGGGTTTCGCGCTATATCTCGTAAACTACTAACCCTGCAGAAAATCTAATTAAGCATAATATTATGTAGAAAATTAGAAAATTAAATTTTCTAGAATTTTGTTTCTATTACTTTTTATCGTCAAGTGACCAACAAAAAAGGTATAAACAAAAATAGGTAAAATTTTTTAACAAATTTCCTTTTGGAGGTTATAACTTTTTTCAGTTCATTTTACAATAAAATAACATTATAAAAATTTTGTGAAGGGTTTTTTAGCGAACAATTTCCATTATAAAGTTATTTAATTCTATTTACTTATCTATGTTTTACAGCACTCCAAACTTGACCTGATTCTCGAATGCTCATAGGGATACAATAAAAAGAAAACGTTAACTTTACTTTTTTATCTATATATTTTTTATTCATACAATTTATTATGATCTTAACATTTCTATGCTATTAATCTATTTCTGACGTTTCTTCCCGCTATAAAACTAAGAATCCTCAGAATATATAGAAAAGGCCCAAGAAGTTGATTGAGGATAAATTCGCCGATCCAGAAGAAGAATGACGCAACCGCAAAATGCAAAATTCTTCAGAAGAGCAAAAACGATTTTTAAATATTTAAAATAGGGATTATCCCTATTATATAATGCCTATTATAGAGCTGAGTTATCCAATATCGAACTAGAGGATAATGAACAAATCACATCCTGTAGTGAATACACGTACCTGGGAGTAATCTTCGATAGAACGGGAAAGGACGATGAGGAAATAAAAAAAAGGGTAACACAAGCTAGAAGAACAATTGGATGCCTAAATGGAATACTTTGGATCTCCGAAATAGGAATACAGCAGAAATACAACATCTATGAAACACTTATTAAAAGCAGCCTACTTTACGGAGCAGAAACTTGGAGAATAACCGAGAACAGCAGGAAAAAATTAGAAGCTGTAGAAATGGATGTGTTTAGAAGATCGTTAGGTATATCCCGTAGGGAAAGAATTCGAAATAAGGAAGTAAGACGACGAATTGGAATAGATGGTTACTTAACAACAGACATTGAGAGGAAACAGTTGATTTGGTATGGTCATGTTCAAAGAATGGAAGACACAAGATTGCCCAAAAAGATCTTGGAGTGGGTACCACCAAACCGCAAAAAACGAGGAAGACCCAAAAAGACATGGAAAGAAGGGGTAACCAAAGCAATGAGTAGAAGGGATCTTCGAGATGGCCAATGGGATGATAGAAGGACGTGGAAGTTAGGCATCGGACAACGTCGAAAGACGTTCTAAAACCGATACATACATACATAAAATAGGGATTAAAGGAAGAGTAATCGTCCAGGAGCATCGGTATGGCGTTTGTTTTTTGACAACGATGGCTTTTATTTTCATCGATATTAGTTCGAATTTCATTATCTTAATTTAACCGCCCCATTTACAAGCCTACCTTGCGTCATTTATGCATCTGAAACAAGGTCTAATATATAGTCCAAGTAATGAAGCTTAAAATAGGACAAAACCTCGCCATTTTTACAGAATGGATCGATTTGCTTGAAAATTTGAGGATAAGTAGTGGATAGTTCAAGGATCAAAATCTATATGAGGCCGAAAGGCGCTTTTACCATGGGGGTGGTTGCCACCCCGTTTGAGGGGTTGAAATTTTTTATTATATTTTAATTGCAAAAGTTGGTAAAAACGTTCATTCTAAGCCAAAAACGTCCTATACATTTATTTGCTAAAATTGATAATTTTCAATTTATTCGCTATCGAAAGTGTTAGTCTTATATCGAAAATATCAATGTTTTTAATGAGTTTTCTGCTAATAACCCCAAAAGTTTTCGTTTTTTCAAAACAACTTATGTAACAAAAATGTACCTTTATAAAAAATAAACAAAACCGTTTTTTTTTAATTTTCTTAAAGACCAATAGTAATCGAGCTATACTTTATTATATGTTGGCTCTTCTTCGTCAAATGCTAAATATTCTAGTTTCAAAGTCAAAAGACGGGAAAACTATGCATTTTTCGAGGATAACTTATTCAAACTAATATAAAGTACTTAAAAATATCTATCCTGATATTAAAAAGAAGTCTCTAGCTCAAAAATTAAGTGACTTATAATGAAAAGAACGTCAGTCCCCATTTTCTTCAGCGAAAAAGTGATCACAAGCAACCCCCTATCACCACTCTAATTAAAATTTGTCATTAACCTTATTTGGCCTTTTTTATTCATGTATTTTTATAGGTTCTAGAAGTTTCATCGGCTTAGAATGATTAGTTTTTAAAAAAAATGGAGTTAAAAATGAATAACGAATTTTTGTAGTTTGGAAAAAATGCCTTTTTCTTCAGAATAGCAAGATTAGCATCAGAGATACGAAAAAGTGTTTAAATACGAAATTGTAGCTTGTTTAATTCCCAATAACACAGTTTACAAAAATATTTTCTACGGTAAAAATTGAGTGAGCTATTGACAATTAAAGCTTGTAATAACATGCAAAAACCACCTTTACCATCCCTCTAAAAGTCACCTCTTTTTGCGACTGAGGATTACAAAAATATTTAGTATTAATTGACTTATATATCTTGTAAAAGCCTACAAAATTATTTTTTACAAAACTTTCTAAGATAAAAAATAAAAAAGTTACGGTTAAAAAATCAATATATCTTTTTGAAAAAAAAAAGGAGAAATCCAATTGGAAGCATAATAATGTAAGTTAGCGGTATTTTTAGTCATTGGGCTTATTCAATTTTATTTATTTATGTATTATTGATAGATTCTAGAAGTTTGACTGGCTTAGAATGATTAGTTTTAAAAAAACTGGAGTTAAAAGCAATTAAGGAATTTTTGTAGTTTGGTAAAAAATGCCATTTTCTTCAGAATAGAAAGATTAGCATCAGAGATACGAAAAAATGTTTCCATATAAAATTTTAGGTTATTTAATTCCCAAGAACTTGGTTTGAAAAAAATTTTTCTACGGCAAAAACTGAGTGTATTGTAAATTAGTAGATATCGAAAAACATTGATTTTTTCTATACAAAACTAACACTATCGTTAGCGAATAAATCGAAAACTATTAATTTTATCAAAAAAATGTATAGAACTTTTTTGCTTAGAATGAACGTTTTTATCAACTTTTCCGGTCAAAATATAATTAAAAATTTCCACCCCCGAGATGGGGTGGCAACCGCCCCCATGATAAAAGCGCCTTTCGGCATCATATAGATTTTGATCCTTGGATTATCCACTACTTATTCTAAAATTTTCAAGCAAATCGATCCATTCTGTAAAAATTGCGAGGTGAAAAGCTTGAGTTCCTGGCCTAATAGCGCGTATTTCAGTAACGACGCAACTATCCTATAGTGGCTCAGCATATTTTTACAGTTAGGTCGTTTTTTTATCATCTGTACATAGTATTTTAGAAGTTAATTACGCAATAAGCACGAATTGACAACATTTGTAGTTACGCCATTCTTCTTCTTTACCGGACTGAATATCTGCCTGCTATTACTTTCATTATTATAATTTATCCTAGGTGGCACAGCAGTCGGTTCCTCTCTACTTAACTTATTCTTACAGTTGTGTTACCTACATTTTTATTTGTATTTGGCCACGTGCAGTCGTAATAATTATTGTGAAAAGTATTTTGAGTTTTATAGATATTAAGAGTCTTGTGGGTACAATTTATATTTTTGTAATTAGATAAGCGTTTTGTGTTTTTTTATAAGCGCGCATCATGAGTGGTGGATATTTTATTTGTAAGAAACCTCTGGGGAAAAATATGTGTCAGTGGGAAAGTCGAGCCATCTTTACTCACCGTTGTCGGCAAACGTTTTTCGTCTCTTTATGTGGCGGAAATAAATACGATCCTCTGGAAACACTGAGATACAAACGATTAGCTAAAACAGTGACAAAAAATGCATTTAATCTCTTCTCACTTTCTCCAACACAACATGCAGCCCGTTTTCACAGACTCCCGAGTGTATCACCAGATTTAGTCATGGCTCGCGCGGTTAACATTGTGATCCAGAAGATTGGGGTTGGAAAAACCATGGAAAATTTTGGATACCAATCCAAACTTTCAAGCCTCCAGTACCTCCGAGCTTATTAAAATCATCTTTTGCAGATGCAATGGAAACTGGAAGTGCATGTGATTGCCGAAAAACAGACCTCAAATGTTCAGCATTGTGCCTCCATTGTTGTGGTGAAAGTTACAGCAACATCATGGACATATCAACATATATTTAAGAAAACAAATTGGAAGATGAATTACCGACAATGACGCCAACTGTAACTCTCATTATACCACAAAAATTCACCTCGGATACTGATTCAGATCTTGACTCGCAGCGTGGACCATCGAAAAAAATGATAAAATAAAATCTATGATAGATCTTTTTCAACATATAATAATAAATAATATTATTTTGTCTAGATTGTCCGTGGATTAGGCCTATGGGGATACCACACAAAATACGCGCCTCCAGACTCTACCTCATAGGTGGCGGGTACAAGGGTCAAAAATAGCCTAATAATAGCATAGGAATGTTATAATCATAATAAATAAATATATAGATAGAAAAGTAAGCCTGTTTTTTTATTGTATTCCTATGAGAATTTGAGAATCTGGTCAAGTTTGGAGCGCTGTAAAACCTAGATAAATAAATGGAATTAAACAACTTTATAGTGGAAATTGTTCGTTGAAAAATCCTCTACAGGATCGTTATGATGTTATATTATTGTGAAATGAACTGAAAAAAATTATAACCCACAAATAGAAACTTCTTACAAAATTTTTTCTTATTTTCGTTTATAACTTTTTTGTTGGTCACTCGACGATAAAAAGTAATAGTTATAATATTGTAGAAAATTTAATATGCTACATTTTATGTGTTATTAAATTTTCTGTAGGGCTACTAGTTTGGGAGATACAGCGTGAAAGCCCTTTGCACCCCTTCTTTTAAGGTGGCGGTCGGGGGACAAGGGTGGCGACCCCAAAATCTTGAACTTAAACTTCTACTGAACCTCCTTACACATTAAAAAAATAAAATTGACTCCTCTGAGAAATGCAACCCTAAATGTACCATTTCAATTGACTAATAAGATATAATTAATAATAAAAATATTTTAACGGAAATATAGGTGTACAAATTACTGCTAAAAAAGATTACAGGTTAAAATATTGTGGGGGTAATAGAGAGGCGTTAAAGAAGAAATGGTAAAATTTAGTACAAATACAACTCTGAAGTGACGATTGGAATTATAATTGGTAAAATATTATGAAGAATTATAATTAGGATAACTGGCCCCACATAATAATGATAGGGTTGGAAATAATGCAGATAATTTTTTTAAGTAGTTGATGTGTGTGGTTACTCCCTGTTAATAGAAATACTTACCATAATATTAATAGTCCACGTGGTGAGACCGCTCCCGTCTGAAAAAATTTCTGATTCGGTTCCTTTGTGGATTCCTATTCAAAAATGTCCCCTTTAAATAAATCTGAAGGGTGCCGGCGGAATTTTTGGGCAGAAATTGTTTAAACAATTTTTTTGAACAAATACATAAGATCACGTTTTTTTCTCTGAAATATATATTTTTAGATTGTTTGGCTCATTATAAACAAGAAATGTGTCTTTTCATTTTTCTCAAAAATTGATAGTTTTCGAGTTATAAGCGATTTAAAATCTGAAAAATGCGAAAATACATATTTTCGAGGCTTAAAAACTCTTATTTAAATTAGTATTTTTGAGGTTACCAGATACTTAATTCGAAGCTGAAACATTCATCTTCAAGATTCTAAAGAGTGATCACGTCTAACTTTAATTTATACCGTTGTTTTTTAATTGTAAAATATGCATGTTTATCCGATTTTTTTGCCGGTGCGGCGCGCGCTCCATTTCAAAAATCTACTATTCTCCTTCGAAAAATATTTTTTCTAGATTCTTTGGGAAATTCTAAAAAAAAAAAATAAGTTTTAAAAAAAAATAAGTAAAAATAAGAAAAATGACATTTTTCTCAAAAGTTAATAGTTTTAAAGTTATAAGCGATTTAATCTCCGAAAAATGACACAAAACTTAGTTTCGGTTTTTAAATCGCTTATAACTTTAAAACTATTAACTTTTGAGAAACGTGTCAAGAAACTTTTTTTATTTAGAATGCCCCAAAGAATCTACAAAAAATATTTTTCGGAGGAAAATAGGAGATTTTTGGAATAGAGCGCGCCGCACCGGCAAAAAAATCGGATGGACATGCATTTTTAACAAATAAAAAACAACGATTTAAATTAAGGTTAGGCGCGATCTCTCTTCATAGTGTTGAAGCTGAATATTTAAACTTCAATTTAAATATATGGAAACCTCAAAAAAACTAATTTAAATATGAGTTTTTAAGCCTCGAAAATGCGTATTTTGGCATTTTTCAGATTTTTAATCGCTTATAGCTCGAAAACTATCTTTTTTGAGAAAATTTAAGATACCTTTCTTGTTTAGAATGACCCACGAAACTTAAAAATATATGTTATGGAGCAAAAAAACGTGATCTTTTGTATTGGTTTAAAAAAATTGTTTAAACAATTTCTGCCAAAAAATTCCGCCCGGCACCCTTCATATTTGTTTAAAGGGGACATTTTTGAGTAGGAATCCACAAAGAAACCGAATCAGAATTTTTTCCAGACGGGAGCGGTCTCACCCTCACCACATGGACTATAAGTAAAGTTAGAAAATGCCTAGTTATTTTAGTGTATTATTACTTTTGGCTTATTATTTTTGCCCTTTCGCCCAGAGACTTTATAAACAAACTCTTTCATCATTAGACCAGATAGAATTACAAGAACAAATTATGTACTTCCGGTTTCATGCCTGTCTGTCCATCCATCTCTCTGTCCGCGAATATAACTCATTCGGTAATAAAATAGATAGAATCACAAATGAGGTGTCGAATGAGATCTTATAACCTAAAGATAGTATTAGAGGTGAGGTATTTTACCGGGTCTTCCGGTTTTAGAGTTGGAACCGGAACTACTGTTTTAAAGTCACCGAAATAGTACACACACTTATATGGAATCACCATGTATTTGAAAACAATATTTATTTCTTTTAAAAAAACTTGTTATTATTGCGAAGAATAAAGGTTTTTATTGAAAATATACAAATTATAAGACAATCAGATAGTACAGCTCGGTACGGTATAGGTAATTTGCTTGAGTTGCAAATTGAACGAAAATAAATAAACTAACTTTTGCGTTCAAAAACGAAAATATGCCTCATATGGGGTTATAGAACCTACAACGGGGAAATACTATTGGTCGCGTGGAGCAAGTAATGTTATCAGAGGAACATAGCTGCAGAGCTTGGTGTAACACCATGCGTTCTGTCTAAAACCTATGCTAGGTAACAGGAAATAGGAAAGCTCAAAAATAAAGAAGGGAAAGTCGCCAAAAAGTAATAACGGCCCGCCACGATCGTTTAATTGTCCAATCAGCTGGAAGACACCCAATCATTTCTTACCAGCAGCTCCAAAGACAGCTTTTGGAAGCTACATGTGTAACTGTTTTAGTTAAAACGATAAGAAGAAGAGTTCGTGCCAAAAAGTATACAGCAGGTGACAGTTATGGGTTCCCGAGTTATCCAGGCAGCACAAGATTGATCGTCTAAATTTGTGGTTTCACCACCAAAACTAAAACATTGCCAATTGAAAAAATGTGCTATTTTCAGAAAAAGTCAGGATTTGTGTAAAATCAGATGACCCACGAAATTGTGTACTTAGAGCAGGGGTGGGCAAACTTTTTTTAGTAAGGGCCACAAAATGTTTTTGGTCTATTACCGAGGTCCGCAATATTTGTTACGTTTCGAATTTTTAACTGTTTACTAATGTTGTTTAAGGGGGGAGTAGAATTTGAAATCAACATTTCAAGCACCTTTTTTGAATTCTGTTTAAGACTATGGCAGAATTATTTTATTTTTAGGTTAAATAATCATATCCAGTACAGTTCAAAGAATATTCAAAAAAAAATTTCAAGACCAAATATTGGAAAATAAGCCAACGGTGGCAAATTTTTACCGACACCTCAAAAAAAATGGAATTTCCAGTAGACATCATAACTCGTCATTAGATCATGTGAAACAAAAAATTCAAAAATATTTTATTAGCTTATGAGTCAGTCTTTCGAGGTTTATCGCTGTCGAATTTTTGACGATTTTTGAGTTTTTGATATCAATCAAAATTCAATCAATTACAAAGTCAGAATTCAAATACCGAAATTTTTGGTAAAAAAGAGTGAAAATCAACATACTTCTTGTTACAAAAAATAAGCATAAAACAAAAAATATCTCGATGAGGTTAGCTCATGAAATGTCTAAAGAAAATATATGAAAAATTTCAGGTGGATCTGTCAAGTAGCTTTTGAGTTACAATGTCCACCGCCTTTCAATAAAGCAGTTGTTAGAAAAACACGTTTAGTTTGACAACTTTTATTTTAAATTTCTTCTTGTCAAATCGTAAAGTGATGCACAGCGGAATACGTTTTGAATCGCAGAGAAATTTACAAAAGAAAGGGGAACACCTGTTGAACGTTTCTCACTACGCTCAAGCTGCTGCAAAGCGTGTCGAAGGTAGGGATATTAAACATGCTGTATTTCGGGTAATTTTCCTACTGTCAAACTGAAATTTTCAGAGAGTATTCTTGAAGCTATTTACTTTCATATAAAATAATAAAAAAAATCGAAAGTTTCAAAATTTTCAAACCATATTTACTCCTCCTATAAGTACCACATTCACACTTATTTAAGCATAGTATTTCCCCTAAATAATATATATGTGTACATATTTAATTATTTTTATTTTATCTATGAACCTATTTCTTTTTTCACTAATATTCTTCTAAAGCTATTTCCTTGTTGCATCTTGTGCAATTTACTATTTTATTTTAGAATTAGCCACAATTTAAGTTTAAAATTAAATTTATTTGATGTTTCGATTTCCACTTCGGAAATCGTTATCAAAATACAAAACATTAATAAATTAAGCATTTATTTAATTATTTTAATTTATTAATGTTTTGTATTTTGATAACGATTTTCGTAGTAGAAATCGAAACGTCAAATAAATTTAATTTCAAACTTAAATTGTGATAATTTGTGAGTGTGAAAATAACATATCTTCAAAATCTTTGACACCATTTTCAAAACTCGTCAGCAAGTTACAACGATTTTCTTCATAAATTTTAAACTTATTTTCTGCTACATTATTTAATGATTTTATGAGAAAAATAATTGGACCAATTCTTTCTTTTTTATATGATCAATGAATAGTTTGAGTTTTATTATAAAAGTTTCATTTTGCGTTCAAAACTTATAAATTTAGCAAATTCGTAGCAGTGTTTAATTTCTAAAAATATAGTAATTTTCTCCACTAATTCACAGCATCTTTTAAAAACATTTTCTAAACTTAACCATCGAATATGATTGTCGATTGTTGTTAAGACATCAGTATGTTCTGTTTCTAAGGGCCGGTTGTTCGAACGCTAATCAAGAAGTTGATTATAATCAATCATTTATTGTAATCAATTTTCTTGATGGGAATCAAATCGCGACATGAAAAATACATGTAAAACACTAATCAGTTATTGATAGTAGGTAAAACAGTAATTAAAATATAGCCGCAGCTCTTAAATTATTAAAAATTGCTTATTATTATTATTGATTTGTAAGTAAAAACAAGAAATTAACATCAGAAAGAGTTTAATTATGTTTTATTTTAAATTAAAACCAAAATAATAAAATAAATCAGTCAACATAACCTCAAAATGCAACATCTGTCAGAAGTACGCTTAATCAAATATAATTGTAATTAAATATTTGATAATGATCAGTTTTGATTAGCGTTCGAACAACCGGCCCTAACTCTTCAAAAAATGCTGTGAATGCACGACGATTTAAACCTATTGAACGAATAAATTTAACAATATTAGTTATAATTTTATTGAAATGACGAATTGAAATGTCTACTTGCAAAACATTTTTGCACAATACCTGCTGATGGATTATGCAGTGAAGAAAAATAAATCAGGTTCTGGAAACTGTTGAACGTAATCTTTGTGTTCTCAACATTACAATATTTGCTCCTCTTAAATTTGGTGCTCCGTCAGTTGTTACACTTACTTGATGGTTACAAGTTAATTTAAACTTTTCCACACAGTTCCTGACTACTTCGAAAATATCATTTCCAGTTGTTGAAATTTGATGGATTTCATTAAGAAAGCCGATACATCTCTGTGCCAAAAAGCCAAATAAATGCCCGTGTTATTTTGAAAATTTTGCGGAAAAATCACCCGCTGCGAAAGTGTTAATAATTAATAGCTGCACTATATTTAATTATCATCGTCATGGCATCTACACCCCTGGCGGAGTAATTGCCGCCTTCTTTGGGCTCTTCCGATTCATTTGTCGCGGTGAATCAGTCCGCATTAACATGTTGGTTTGTGGTTAACAATTGGATAATAATTGGTTGTGTGACTTGGCATCTTCTACAATTTTTCTCTATTCGTTCCTGTTTTTGCCTGTGGTTGCTCATTCTGTAACTCCCATCTTCTTAAGGTCCTCGACTATCTGGTTTTTGGTCTTCCTCGTGGTCTGCCTGATATAGGTCTCCATTTGGTAATTTTCTTGATAACGGCTTCTGGATTTCTCCTTTCTATGAGTCTCTGTGCCTTGATAAATCTGACGTTATCTTTTCCTTTCAAAAGTTCTCTTACTTCGTGGTTCATGAGTTTTCTAAATTCATTATTACCTAAGTTCAGTGGGCCTGCTATCGTCCGAATTATTTTTCTCTCTAGGATCCTCAATCTTCCTTCCTGTTTTTGTGTCAGACACGTTACTTCAGCACCATATGTGATTACTGGTCTAATTGCTGAAGTTAATTATCAATATTAGCAATAATTAAAAAAATCTTTAACTTTAAATGAAAATAATTTACTTTTTTCCGCGGGCCGCATAAAAATTTTTAAAGGGCCGCATGCGGCCCGCGGGCCGCACTTTGCCCACCCCTGACTTAGAGTTTGAGGAAGACAAGCAAGAACGAAAACTATCAGATCTGTTCACAAATATAAAAGGAGAAGTGTAATGTTCTGGAGAGGAATTGTGATGCGTAAAAAATCTCCTTTAATTTTCATCCAATCAACGTTGACTGCTCACAGGTATGTTGATAACCTGTAGTTAGGCTCTGGAGATGTGCAACAGGCAAAAATTTAATTTTTATGCATGATAATGGACCTCCACATACAATTAGAGAGACTAGAGACATCAATGAAGCAGAAGGTATCCCTTGTTTAGAGTGGCCTGCTTGCTCACCCTAGCTTTACCCTATTGAGTGTTTGTGGGATATGCTTAAAAAAAATAAAACCCCGCACGGCTAATACAAGCTGCTCTTGAAGAATGGAGCAACCTACCACAACAAAATATTGATAATTTGATTAGGAGCGTGCCCCCGCAAACTGAAGCTTGCAAAAAGACTAGAAGTGATAACACTGACCACCAAAAAACAAAAAAAAAATTAATCAAAACATTTTAAACATTATTAGTTTTACATTGAAATTTTTTATGCTATTGACTTTAAAACAACTAGTTTCAATTTGTTGTTTAAATATTATATTGTTTTATTTAATTGTTATGTATTTGTGACTAAATTGTTTTAAAATAAAAAATATTCTTTTACTTCGTGTGTTCGTTTTTTAAATCTACCCGAAATAATAAGAAATATCAGATAATTCCATATAAGTTTGGGTGTGTGTATTATATTATTCTATACACCTTAGCAAGACGAATACAAAATAATATGTACTTCCGTCTCATGCCTGTCATTCCCTCCGTCTGTCTAAGAATACACAATAAAAAATAAGGCGTTGAGTGAGACCTTATTATTCAAGGATGGTAGTAAAGGTGAGAAATTGAACATCGGACTTCCTGTTGCATAGTTGCAACTCTGGAAAATCTGTTTTAAAGACGCCAAAATAGTACAAGCGATATATTACTCCACGCGCCTAAGCAAGACGCGAATAAGCGTATACGTCCGGTTTTTTATATCACATCCAACGTAGTTGCAGAAATAGTACCAACATAATATGAGGCCATGGGAGCCAGAGTGGCCTAACTTATAAGAACGTTACTTTACATAATGAAAGAAAATGATCGGAAGCTATCAATGTCCGATTGTTTTAGTAATTGTATGTTGACCAATAATGATTATTGGTCAACATACAATTACTAAAACAATCGGACAATATTAGCTTCTGATTATTATTTTTTGTTGATTATGTTACTTTTAAAGTAATATTCTTATAGTCGGTTCGCTAAACTCAGACACCACTGGCTAGTGATTTTAGCTAATTTTGCCAATTTGGTAAAATTGGCGACAAAAAAAAATTACTAAATAGTTAATAATTACTAAATAGTTAGTAACTTTGCCAATTTTATCAAAATTTACAAAAAATTACCTACTAAAATCATTAGCCAGTTGTGTCCGAGTTTAGCGAACCGACTATATCACTTAGGCCACTCTGGCTCTCATGGCTTCATATACATAATATATCAATTATCACGTATTTAAAAGTCGAACTCGAATAATAAGTTCCGGTTTTGATGTCATCTCCGGTCAAAACAATATGAGCGGAAGTTTAGCAAAAATTACTCAAAATTAATGAAATCGTATATTAATCGACGCAAAGTTACACGAGGGGTTCAAATATCGACTTCCATTTGTGTGTGTGTGTGTGTGCTTGTTTTTGGCTTGGATGCAAGTCCATTTGCCGCAGATTTTGTTTATGTCAAAATTATTAAGGTAATTGTTTATGATAATACAATAAATTCAAATTATAAACATTTATAAATATATATTAGTACTTTTGAGAAAACTGACTAGCAGATTTAATATGTTCATATCAGTGGTATAGACAACATTATGCATATGGTAAGGTTGTAAATAATTCTTTTGAGTAAGTGATTGTATTAAAATTTTTGTATTTACGTTATAATTATGGCAATTAAAAAATATATGATTTAAGTCTCCGAAAGACCTACAGCTACATAATGCATTTTGTGTTATACCTAATTTAGATAAGTGAGCAGGAAATTTGCCATGGTTTGTTTTAATATGAAATAAGCAGGCGGGAAATAATTTAGAATTTGTGTGCATTAATTTAAAATAAGAAGAACCTGACAATTCTTGATGAATACTAAAGTATGGGTTTAATGATGAATTTGCTTGATTAATATATTGATTTTCCCATTGCGACTGGATGTTAAATTGTATAATATTTTTGTTATCTTTTTCAGTAATTATATTACAGAATTCTCCCTTCCATTTCCATTGCCTATTAAATTGGGTGAAAATATAGAACTTACGAAGTCTCAATTGCTTGTTTGCAAAACGTATTACTAATGTTTAATGTCTTTTGTTGTCGTAATATTATATGAGACATTATAATAAGTACTCATTTTTTGTTTCAGGTGAGTGAGCATTATATCGATTGATTAGCAATTGACCAAGTAAGTTTTCCTTATTTTTTTGTCGAAAATTTGTTTCGGGTGTCTATATGAAAACAATCTAAAGTGTTAAATTAAGATGTAGCTTTACCGGGAAAAGTCGTATTTTTGCTATGTCTTTTAGCCCGATCAGGGAACGCAAAATTTTACGAAAACCTCCAAAAAAATAAAGGAAGGATGAAAATTTGGGAATAGGTAGTTGAAATTGTCTATTATTATATAAGAAAAAGTTTACAATTCTACACCCCCTCCATTTTACAAAAATTGGAAAATACGGGATGAAAAATTTTTTCTCGAGGGTGAAACAATATACGTTCAAAATAAGTCCGGAATTGGACCAAATGACTAATTCGAAGTAACTTTTGTTCTATAGAGTTTTTTTACTAAGTCAATATTTTTCGAGTTATTTGCGAGTGAATGTGTTCATTTTTAACCAAAAAAAAATGTTTTTGGACGGTTTTTCGGAGATAACTCAAAAAGTAAGTACTTTAGCGAAAAAAATATTCTTAGTAAAAATATAGCTTATAAAAAATTGAAAAAAATAGTGTATGCGTGAGGTCTGCAGACCCAGTAGAAGCAGAGTTGCAGCTAATGGAATGTACGTTCTTCTTCGTCAGATTTCAAATCGAATATTTCAATGTGAAATAACCAAAAAACGGAGCAGTTTTCGGGGAAAACAACTTTTTTAAAGTATTTAAAAAGGTTCATTTTTGTTTTTTAAAAAACTTCTAACATTAAAAGTAAGTGAGTTACGCTCAAAATATTGTTGGCCCCTCTTATTTTTTGGTAAAAAATGGCGAATATCACCCCTTAATTAGCTTCTCAAATAAAATTAATCGTTATCGCTTTACAAGTTACTTTACTTATGTATTGTTTATGTTATCTATAAGTTTCATTGGTTCAAAGCGCTCAGTTTTGAAAAAAATTGGGTTTAAAATAAAACATTTTTTTTATTTAGAAAAAAATCGTAATTGTTTTTGGAATTAACTTAAAAACAATTAAGAATACCAAAAATCTCAAAGAGTAATAAAATGTACGTTTTGCTTTTCTGAATATTTTTGATTTTTTGTTTGCTTGTTAGACAAAAATTGGTTATGCTATGGCTGTTCAAAATTTGCCTAAACTCGTGATTAGTTACTCGTTCAAGCCATTTTAACTACAGCTTTTTCAAAAATAAGCACTTTGAACCGATGAAACTTACAGATCATATAAATAATACATAGGCAAAGTAATTTGTGAAGAGGTAATATTAAAATTTATATGTGATGCTAATTAGGGGGTGATTTTCGCGATTTTTTTACCATAAAACAAAAGGGACCAACAATATGTTGAGCGTAATTTACTTACTTTTAATATTACAAGTTTTTTAAAAAAACAAAAATAAACCTTTTTTTAAGCACTTTAAAAAAGTTAAAATGAATTTTCCCCTAAAAGTGCTCCGTTTTTGGGTTATTTCACGTTGAAATATTCGATTTAGAATTTGACGAAGAAGAACCTACTTTTCATTAGCTGCAACTCTGCTTCTACTGGTTCTACAGACCTCATGTATACAACATTTTGTTCAATTTTTTATGGGCTATATTTTTGCTGGGAATATTTTTTTCGCTAAAATACATACTTTTTGCGTTATCTCCGAAAAACCGTCCAAAAATATGTTTTATTTTGTTAAACATAAACATATTCACTCGAAAATAACTTGAAAAGTATTGACAGTAAAAAAAGTCTATAAAAGAAAAGTTATTTAGAATTAGTCGTTTTATCCAATTCCGGTCTTATTTTGAATGTATTTTTTTCATCTTCGAGAGGGGGGTATTCCCCTCCATTTTTGTAAAATGGAGGGGATGTAGAATTGTAAACCTTTTCTTATTTAATATAAGACAATTTCAACTACCTATTCCCAAATTTTCATCCTTCCTTTATTTTTTTGGAGTCAGATTGTTCTTTGATCGCGCTATTTGTTAATAGACGTGAAAATAAAATGAAACTCTCACAGTGCATAGTAATTTGACCAAAAAATTTTATTGTATGAAAATAAAATAGAATGATAATATTTATTAAATACATTATTTACAATTGAGGGGGTCAGACGTAAAACGATTTAAGTGAAGTTTGAATAGTTATGAGAAAATCACCTTGAGTTGTTTGTTTGAGTTGTTTGAGTTTTATAAATTCTAGTAGTCATTAACTAAAATATGACTAGTGTACAATGTTCCATAAAATAATAAAAATATAATGAAACGAGATAGGCGATGGATTACCCAGCTAATTGAAATAATATTCGAAAATATTACCTCAATCATCCAAGATAGCCATCGTCACATCCTTAGCTTAGCTCAGTCACTCAGGTGTGTGTTCATCTTGTCCTAATCTTAGATGAACTATGAAAATTTAGAATGGAAGCAAACAAATCAATAATTTTAACTAATCATGTTTATTGTTCATAAAGATATAATAAATAAAATGACTTAGTAAATTGCATTAACAAATGTATTCAAATTCTTGCCAAAAACTAACAATTCTGGATTATACTTATGGCTTTTGGTAGCTGATGGTATCTTCTTGATGTTGAATGGTACTGCTGTTGTAGACTTCTCGTAGGCCTGGGCGGATCTTCGGCCCTAGGCCCCTGCAGCTAGAGATGGTGGTAGTTGCAGTCTGGATGTCATTGTCTTCGCCTTCAAAAGTGCATCACCGGTGATGTGAGGCTTAGGTTCCCGAAGAGGGAAAGGTTGATCTCTTTCCAAAAACTATAAAATAGAGACACATATCAATCATCAAGAAGAAAAACCAACGTGTGCCATCTGCCGTTCTAATCGTCAGAAAGAGTAGCAGATGACAAGAATAAATCAAATGAAATTTAGATGAGAATAGTTAAAATTCTGATTACTAAGCGTGCATACATGTAAATTAAAAGATAATTATATTTGAAATTAAAACATCAGAACACATGGTCTGACATTGGAAGTTAGGTTAGATAAAAAAAACAATATAAAAACTGTTAGATGGAGAAATATAATTATAATATAATGTTATCCTTACCCCAAGAGATGATTTGATGGAACGAAAATGATTTAATTTTGGAATTACATGCCTTTTTAAGGATTTATTTTTCCCTTCCAGTGTATGTCAGGGAGTAGGGGTCAAGTCTATGAAGTGACACTGTCATTGAAAACGACATTTAAAATGACAACCAAGTACTATGAAGCAGCGGCATGTTCCGTATTGAAAATACAGATATTTGGAGAGTATGAATATACGAGGTATGTTCAGTATGATGATTTAAATGAAAGAGATATATTAAATAGAAGATAATAAAAGAGGGTAATAAAAGAGAGCGCCAACCGATTTTTATTAAAGGGGAAAATGGGTAAACCAAATAGAAGAAGATAATTATTAATGAAATATTAAAGGAAATAAGGTAAAATAATTATTTAAAAATAAAATATCAAAGATGTGACGTTTGTAACGTTACAATAAGAGTATATTATATTACCCTTACTATATCCTTCCTTTTTTCAATTATTAAAAAAAATATACTTGAAGCGGTACATGATGTGAATAAATGTTACTGGTAAAACGGTTCAAGTGCAGATGTTAACTACATATTACTAATCATTTTTATCCCAACTGTTATCCACAGTATAACTACAACTTGGAACGTTGCATAATACTTTTGCATAATTAGTCTTCAAAATTCTGTACAAATCTAACACTTATTTACTTGAAATTAATCCTGTATTAACATGAGGTTTTTACAGAATACTTAGAATAATTTTGTGGTAAAATTATTTAAGCGCACTTAAACCCGTTTACTACTTGTTTTTACGGAATACTAAAAACAGTTTTGTGGTAAAACGGTTCAAGTGCAAATAAACCCGTTTACTACTAATGCAAAATGCAATTGTTTTCATTAAAATAAATGTAATGGTGATAGATGGCGACTGTAGGGAAGTATGCTTGAATCCTTTCACTACTAAGTTATAATACCATGTAAGTATGCGAATATGTACTTCGAGCATATTTGCAGAAAAGTGCACTTAATCCCTTTTAGTTCCAACCCCCTCAATTGTAATATTAAAAAAAAAGATACTACGTTTCTCTTTAATTTCATAAAAAGTAGGATTTGCTTCTTTCAATATTGAAATTAAAGTTGTCAAAACGGCATAGTAATGAGAGATCTGTGCAGATATTTTTGGTTATTTGGGATTATAAACCAAAATCTATTTTTGTACTGCCACCAGAACTTCTCCTCGTCCATTTATGCTATTAGGGATTCTTAAAAACGTGCTCGAATGGTATAAGTTTTCTTTGTTTAAGTCATAAATTAACATAACATTTCCAATTTTATTTCTCGTAGCCAACTCAAATTCTCCAATGTTTTCTGAGTAAGTTATGTCTTCATGGCCAATTTTAGCGTTTAAATCGCTACTAATTATTATAAGTAAAATTTAACAAGAATAAAAAACCGCTAAACGCCGTAAAAATGAGTGGCGCATAAAATATTCCAGCTACAAAAGATCTGATATGAATATTACGTGGCGCGAAAATGGATTTTCATTTGATGCAAAACAAAATTCCAGTTTTATTTTAAAAGATTTTTCCATAATATTTGCTAAATTTGAAGTAAACGCGCCACAAAAGAGTAACTTTGATACAGTTTGAATTTTGAAACTCTTTTGTGGCGCGTTTACTTCAAATTTAGCAAATATTATGGAAAAATCTTTTAAAATAAAACTGGAATTTTGTTTTACATCAAATGAAAATCCATTTTCGCGCCACGTAATATTCATATCAGATCTTTTGTAACTGGAATATTTTATGCGCCACTCATTTTTACGGCGTTTAGCGGTTTTTTATTCTTGTATCAGGAGTTTTTCAAAGTTATTTATAAATTAAATGTATGAAGTTGAATACAATGTTCCTCTATTACACGTCAAGCTTTATAAATGGTCACCTTTGTTGTATTATCTCCCAAATGATCTAGTGTCCATCGAATGTACACTAGATTTTTTTTATTCGAAATAGATTGAAAAAAAAATATTCAGATGGCCGGTAAATGAAGTCGGATTGCCCGTTGCCAGATCAAATTTAGCGTCGTAACCACTACAACTACATAAACCATTTCGGGAATAATCGTTAATTGGATTATACTTTTGTAGCTTAATAACTTCTAAACGGCTTAACCGATTTTGATTAGTAAATATGAGTTTGAAACGTATTGACCAGTAGTGTCTCATGGATCTAAGGTCAAGTATGATAACTGAAGCTATTACAGGAATTATTGAGCTTGAGAAACCGTTTTTCCCACAGGAAATAGATTTTATCATACTTATGAAGCCTATAACCTAAAAAATTAAAATTTTCCGGGATATGAGGTATACACCGTTAAATTAGTCTTGAGTCCTTCTACAAACGCTAAGTTATTGGCGCAATTCGTAGGTTGAAATGTTGAGTAATTGTCGAAAAACCAAAATTTTCAAAGTTTAGTTTTTCAGTTTTTCGGCTATACTGAGCCGTGTGTATGTCTGATCCTGACGGCTATTTAGACACCATTTGAAAGCTTAAGTCAACACTATTAATTTGATGTATTTGCGGTTCTCCTGGCTCTTCCTGATCCGAATAAATATACCCCCAAAACATATGCCGTTTTTTACCTACCAAGTCCTATAGCTGGCTTATGGGTGGTCAAAAGTCACAAACTACACCGGTTCTAAATCGGCCCTGACCCCCTCTTCAAACACAGAGGAAATATATCAAATCGGTTTAACTTTCAAACACACATACATACAACCACAAACATTTTCCCTTTTTTCAATAAAAATTAAGTCACATTTCTAAGCTCTATAACTTTTGAATGGTATAACCGAATTTCAAAATTAGACATGCGTTGGAAAGGTAATGATCAGTTTTATTAGAAGCCGCAAAGGTTGGACTTAAATTTTTAAAGTTTTTGGGAGTTGTGGGGACGAGAACGAAAAACAGACCCTAAATAGGAAGGGCCGTAAAATCTACACTCTTGGACCAAAATCGATGGTTGACATATAAATGGGTGACTTTTTTTTCTGAACTTTAAGATGGGACGTGGCCCAATTTTCAATTCAGTCAGATTTAGAAAATCGAAAATTTCGTGTATATATGTATAGTGTTACGTGTAGGGGGGTGTGGGTGTGCGCTACTGGCGAGAACTGCCGTTCTCTGGTAATGTTCAAAATTAGACATGCGTTGGAAAGGTAATGATCAGTACTGTTAGAAGCCGCAAAGGTCGGACTTAAATTTTCGAAGTTTTTGGGAGTTTTGGGGACCAGAACGAAAAACAGACCCTAAATAGGAAGGGCCTTAAAATCGACACCCTTGGACCAAAATGGATGGTTGACATATGAATGGGTGAGTCTTTTTCTGAACTTGAAGATGGGAGTTGGCACAATTTTCAATTCAGTCAGATTTAGAAAATTGAAAATTTCGTGTATATAATAGTGTCGCGTGTAGGGGGGTGTATTTCTGCGCCACTGGCGAGAACTGTCGTTCTCTGGTAATTTTTTCGATATAAAACTAACAGCTTCGATAACCAATAAATCTAAAACTATTAATTTTATCAAAAAAATGTATAATGAACATTTTTTGCTTATAATTAATATTTTTACCAGCATTTGCGGTCAAAATATAATAAAAAATTTCCACTCTCGAGATGAGGTGGCAACCACCCCATGGTAAAAGCGTCTTTCGGCATCATATAGATTTTAATCCTTGGACTATCCACTACTTGTTTCATTTGTCAAATTTTCAAGCAAATCTATCCATTCTGTAACAATTGCGAAGTGAAAAATTTCAGTTCCTGGACTAATTATACTTTTGGAGCTCTATAACTTCTGAACGGTTTATCTGATGTTGATCACTAAACATGAATTTGAAACGTATTGACAAGTAGTATCTGACGCATCCAAGATCGAGTATGATAACTGAACGTATTACAGGAATTATTGAGCTTGAAAAACCGTTTTTCCCATAAGAAATAGATTTGATTATACTTATGAAGCCTATAACTTAAAAATTCGAATTTTCCCAGATATGAGGTATACACCGTTAGACGCGTCCTGAGTCCTTCTACAAACTCTCAGTTATTGGCGCAATTCGTAGGTTGAAATTTTGAGTAATTGTCGAAAAGCCAAAATTTTCAAAGTTTAATTTTTCAGTTTTTTGGCTCTGGTGAGCAGTATGTATGTCTCAGATTGATTGCTTAAACGCCATTTGAAAGCTTAACTCAACCCTATTGATTTGGTGTATTTGCGGTTTTCCTGTCTTTCCTTAAACCTAAGATATATACGCCCAAAAAATATGCTATTTTGTATTTACCTAGTCCTCTAGCTAACTTACCGGTTCTGAATCGGCCCTCACACCCTCTTGAAACACAGAAAAAAAATTCAGATCGGTTTAACTTTTCCACACACATACATACATACATACATACATACATACATATCCACAAACATTTTCCATTTTTTAAATAAAAATTGAGTCATATGTCTGAGCTCGATAACTTTTGAATGGTATAACCGATTTTCAAAATTAAACATGCGTTGGAAAGGTAATGATCTATGCTATCAGAAGCCGCAAAGGTCGGGCTTAAATTTTTGAAATTTTTGGGAGTTTTGGGGACGAGAACGAAAAACAGGCTTTAAATGGGAAGGGCCGTAAAATCCACACCCTTGGACCAAAATGGAGAAGTAACATATGGATGGACGAGTCTTTTCCTAAACTTTAATATGGGATTTGGCCCAATTTTAAATTCAGTCAGGTTTAGAAAATCGAAAATTTCGTGTATATATAGTGTCGCTTGTAGGGGTGTTGTGCGCCACTGGTGAGAACTGCCGTTCTCTGTGGATAAAAAATTTTTATCCTGGTAAAAGGCATAATAGTTTAAAAAGCCCCTATAGGGCTACAAACATATAAACAAAACGTTTTCGCTCTGTAACAAGAGCATCATCAGTGTTACCTAAAATAAGTATAACTATATTAATTAAAGCAAAATGTTAAAGTTAAAATGATGACCAAGGTAAAAGCAAAGTTTGGATATACTTACAAGCACATGGTGAGCCACCCAAAAATACAAAGGTTGAAACCTTTTACAAATACATAGACTAAAAGTCTTATATAAATATAACCATCTTAAAATCCAAAGGATGGATAAAATTCCTATGGATGTGGCTTTAGGGCAACATATGACTCCCACACGTGGTAAGTGGGTTAATTAATTAGGTCATTGTGTTATACGATCAAGCTGAGACATACGCAGTGCTCACCATAGCCAAAAAACTGAAAAATTAAACTTTGAAAATTTTGGTTTTTCGACAATTACTCAAAATTTCAACCTACGAATTTCGCCAATAACTGAGCGTTTGTAGAAGGACTCAGGATGCGTCTAACAGTGTATACCTTATATCTGGGAAAATTCGAATTTTTAAGTTATAGGCATCATAAGTATGATCAAATCTATTTCTTATGGGAAAAAACGGTTTTTCAAGCTCAATAATTCCTGTAATACGTTCAGTAAGCATACTCGATCTTGGATGCATCAGATACTACTTGTCAATACGTTTCAAATTCATGTTTAGTGATCAACATCAGATAAGCCGTTCAGAAGTTATAGAGCTCCAAATGTAGAATTAGTCCAGGAACTGAAATTTTTCACTTCGCAATTTTTACAGAATGGATCGATTTGCTTAAAAATTTGACAATAAGTAGTGGATAGTCCAAGGATCAAAATCTATATGATTCCGAAAGACGCTTTTACCATGGGGTGGTTGCCATCTCATCTCGAGGGTGGAATTTTTTTTTATATTGTGACCACAAATGCTGGTAAAAATATTAATTATAAGCAAAAAATGTTCATTATACATTTTTTTGATAAAATTAATAGTTTTCGATTTATTAGTTATCGAAGCTGTTAGTTTTATATCGGAAAGATTACCAGGTGACGGTAGTTCTCGCCAGTGGCGCAGAAATACACCCCCCTACACGCGACACTTATATATACGAAATTTTCAATTTTCTAAATCTGACTGAATTGAAAATTTTGCCACCTCCCATCTTGAAGTTTAAAAAAAGACTTACCCATTCATATGTCAACCATCCATTTTGGTCCAAGGGTGTCGATTTTACGGCCCTTCCTATTTAGGGTCTGTTTTTCGTTCTGGTCCCCAAAACTCCCAAAAACTTCGAAAATTTAAGTCCGACTTTTGCGGCTTCTAACAGTACTGATCATTACCTTTCCAACGCATGTCTAATTTTGAACATTATCAGAGAACGGCAGTTCTCGCCAGTGGCGCACACCCACACCACCCTACACGTGACACTATATATACACAAAATTTTCGATTTTCTAAATCTGACTGAATTGAAAATTGGGCCAACTCCCATCTTAAAGTTCAGAAAAGACTCACCCATTTATATGTCAACCATCGATTTTGGTCCAAGGGTGTAGATTTTACGGCCCTTCCTATTTAGGGACTCTTTTTCGTTCTCGTCACCAAAACTCCCAAAAATTTAAAAATTTGTCCAACCTTTGCGGCTTCTAATAGAACTGATCATTGCCTTTCCAACGCATGTCTAATTTTGAAAATCGGTTATACCATTCAAAAGTTATAGAGCTTAGAAATGTGACTCAATTTTTATTTAAAAAAGGGAAAATGTTTGTGGATATGTATGTGTGTTTGAAAGTTAAACCGATTTGATATTTTTCTCGGTGTTTAAAGAGGGGGTCAGGGCCGATTTAGAACCGGTGTAGTTTGTTACTTTTGACGACCCATAAGCCAGCTATAGGACTTGGTAAGTACAAAACGGCATATTTTTGGGGGTATATATATTCGGATCACGAAGAGGCAGGAGAACTGCAAATACATCAAATCAATAGTGTTGACTTAAGCTTTCAAATGGTGTTCAAGCCGTCAGGATCAGACATATACACGGCTCAGTATAGCCGAAAAACTGAAAAACTAAACTTTGAAAATTTTGGTTTTTCGACAATTACTTAACATTTCAACGTACGAATTGCTCCAATAACTTAGCGTTTGTAGAAGGACTCAAGACGAATCTAACGATGTATACCTCATATCCGGGAAAATTCGAATTTTTAGGTTATAGGCTTCATAAATATGATAAAATCTATTTCCTGTGGAAACAACGGTTTCGAAAGCTCAATAATTCCTGTAATAGCTTCAGTTATCATACTTGACCTTAGATCCATCAGATACTACTGGTTAATACGTTTCAAACTCATGTTTACTGATCAAAATCGGTTAAGCCGTTTAGAAGTTATTAAGATACAAAAGTATAATCCAATTAACGATTATTCCCCAAATGGTTTATGTAGTTGTAGTGGTTACGACGCAAAATTTGATCTGGCAACGGGCAATCCGACTTCATTTACCGGCCATCTCAATATATTTTTTTTTTCAATCTATTTCGAATAGAAAAAAATCTAGTATACATTCGATGGACACTAGATCATTTGGCAGATAATGCAACAAAGGTGACAATTTATAAAGCTTGACGTGTAATAGAGGAACATTGCATTCAACTTCATACATTTAATTTGTAAATACCTTTGAAAAACTCATGATACAAGAATAAAAAACCGCTAAACGCCGTAAAAATGAGTGGCGCATAAAATATTCCAGCTACAAAATATCTGATATGAATGTTACGTGGCGCGAAAATGGATTTTCATTTGATGCAAAACAAAATTTTAGTTTTAGTTTAAAATATTTTTCCATAATATTTGCTAAATTTGAAGTAAACGCGCCACAAAAGAGTTTCAAAATTCAAACTGTATCAAAGTTACTCTTTTGTGGCGCGTTTACTTCAAATTTAGCAAATATTATGGAAAAATATTTTAAAATAAAACTAAAATTTTGTTTTGCATCAAATGAAAATCCATTTTCGCGCCACGTAACATTCATATCAGATATTTTGTAGCTGGAATATTTTATGCGCCACTCATTTTTACGGCGTTTAGCGGTTTTTTATTCTTGTTAATGGTATACAGCCAGCTACAGGAATTTCTTCCTTGTGGATTTTTACTAATTATTATCTTGTAGTGACTCTTGCGTATATTTATGGCTTTGGATATGCTTTAAAAAAATGTTTACAGTTCTTCAATCCTACAATCATATCTGATTGACATATTATCTGGCATACCCCAAGGAAGTGTCCTTGGAACCATACTGTATCTTTTGTTAACAGCAGATGTACTAACTTCAGATTGTACAACAATTGCAACATATGCTAATGAGAGTGACCTAATGACCTAACACGAAAATCCGACCCTAGCGTCTCAGATACTACGAAGTCACCTAAATAGATTTCAAATACGGTTCAAACTGTGGAGAGTTAAAGTTAATAGCTCCAAGTCAACACACATTACGTTTGCACTAAGGAAGGAGATCAGTCCAGCTGTAACCTATAGCAACACTTATAGGTCAATAAAAACCTGACGTCAAAGACTTAGGGAATTACCTAGAGAGTCGCCTAACATGGAATAAGCATATTTGGAACAAACGACTGTAACTGGGACTCATATACAGAAACATGTACTGGTTCATGAATCAAAAATCACGCTTAATTCCAAGCAATAAATTGCTTAGCTACAAATGTGCACTGAAACCCATCTGGACGTATAGCATCCAAATCTGGGGAACTGTCAGTGAAACAAGCCTACACACTACACAAGATTCAATCTCTTTTAATCAAAAGTTTTTAGGCAATTTTGGAAAACGCTTTGGTACATTTCCAACAATACTATACATGGGAATCGCCAAGTCCAAGCGACCAAAGAAGAAATTATTTCTCTATGCACAAGTACCAGAATAGACTGCAGGATCATCCAGACATATTGGTCACCAATCTCCTAACACTCCTACAGAATAGAAGACTAAACAGAGCAGACATTCTTGTCGTCAACACTAGAAACTAAACTAAAGCACAAAATGAATAAAATTATTATTATTATTATTGTATTTTTTTAACTATTTACCACTGGGTGAATACTGACAGTGTCACTTTATATTGTATCACACTGTATTGTTTATTGTTTTGTGAAAAATAGATCGCAATAAAATGAATGTCAAAAAAGATCGTCTTCTGGCTTGTGCGCGAATACCCACGAATGATCTGTACATTACGAGTAAATCTCTTTTGTGTTTAAGTGTTTTTTCTAGTTCAATAAATAGGCTATTGATTATGTTCAAAATAAGCGAGCTAAAATAAACTACAACGTTAACGGAGTTCTATCGTTTGATATGGTCAATTGACCTCTATATATGAAAAAACCGCAGAGTGCTATCATTTAATGGGGTGCGTTTTTGAGCAAGGGGTGAATTAGTCGCTAGACACAGGGTGCATTAGGGTGAGTTCTATGCACTTTTAGTACAAACACGTCTACATAGAAATTGTTCCAGATTAAATTTATTATCGAAATATCCCCTTTTAATGTAAAAAATATTTTTTTACGAAAATATATAAAAAAAGCAAAAAAAAACACGAAATAAAGGAATTTTGTTTTTTCTCCATAACATTTTTCCACGGGGATATAGCTATAGGTATTGCTTTACTAATACAAAACCACCATCATTCCATTTACAATGACGTTCGGTAGAAGTCTCTAGGGGTTATGATCGGAAATATGATTTTTAAAAGTTTGCCTCTCACAGCATTTTTGGGCTATTTGCCCCATTATTTCGCAAACATTGTCCTGTAACTTTTTTCTACGCATTTCTAGGCGTATGAAATGGCACATTTAGTAGAAAGAGATGTCAATTGTCTTTAAAACAGTCTACTGTATATGTTTATAAGACTATTTTTGAGCTAGTTATGGTTTTTCGAAGTTTTACACTTTTATTGATTTTTGATATTTATATGATTATTTTTTAAATTTCTCATTATAACTTTTTTCCTTGTATATTATGTATATTTAAAAGAAAGCTCATGTTCTTTACTTTAAAATGGTGTGTTGTAAAAAATTCTAGGACTATTTTTAAACAAGATATCCTTAGGATATCCAAGGGTATCCGTAATTAATATGAGAACAATTTAGAAAAATTTAATTTTTTTTTAATTTGAAGAATATAATTGCATATTATAACATAATTTTTAATTCCAAATAACTTTCTTTTAGGTCTGGATCCCGCGTATGAAAAAAAAGTTGATTAATAGCAAGCTGAAAATTTGTTTTTAGCTTAAGGGTGTCTAGTCAGATAAACTTTGATATATGGGAACACTGTAACAGGGGCAGTTTTAATTGTGGAACAGGTTAAAAATTTGGAACGGTCAGACCACGAAAACGGCACATTTATTTTGTCCGACAGAACAAACTTAAACTCTCCGAACAGAGATTAAACTCTCATGCAAAAATCAGACTGCTATTTATCACCTGTCATAATTCCTGTCATTTGACATATTCTACATGTTCCACTCATTAAAACGCCCATTTGGTGATAAATAGCAGTCTGATTTTTGCATGAGAGTTTAATCTCTGTTCGGAGAGTTTAAGTCTGTTGTGTCGGACAAAATACATGTGCCGTTTTCGTGGTCTGACCGTTCCAAATTTTTAACCTGTTCCACAATTAAAACTTCCCCTGTTCCAGTGTTCTCATATATCAAAGTTTATCTGACTAGACACCCTTAAGCTATTAACAAATTTTCAGCTTGCTATTAATCAACTTTTTTTTCATACGCGGGATCCAGACCTACAATACTACTTTTCAATATTGTGAAATATAACGGTACTTTACTCTTGAGCAAAATTCATAATGTTTAACATACCTACCTCGTATACTATAATAATGATAAAATTTTATATCTGATTATTGCATTTTAGATTTTAGCCTATGCAGAGCATTTTGCAAAGAATAATTTTTTTTATAAAGTTAATAATAGAAAAGTTTTCCATATGGTTCCAACTTAGTGTGACATATTGGATGTGTATATGTCACATTTTGAAAAAGCATATTATCTTGTTTAAAAATGGTGCTAGAATTTTTTACAATACACCATTTTAAAGTAAAGAAAATAAGCTTTTTTTTATTTTACAATTTATGTATATACCTAAGGTACGGTTTCACCAACAACAAATAAATCAATTAATAGTTATTCGTCGAATAAAAGTTATGAGTAGTTTAAATTTTTATTTTGTTTTAATATAACTGTGATAATTTAAAGCTAAACTGAAGAATTTACCTTCTCAGATATTTACAGCGAGATTAATTTGCTCATTTACTCGAAGAGTAAATATTTATTTAATAAATAAAAAAAGTCGTCTTATTTGACGTTAGTAAAATGGACAAATGTCAGTTTATTGATCGAATAACTTTATTCATAGAATAAACTACTATTTGTCGTTGGCGAAACCGCCCATTATGTACAAGAAAAAAAGTTATACGGAGATATTTGAAAATAATAAAATAGATATCAAAAATCATTAAAAGTATAAAATTTTGAAAAACCACATCTTGCTTAAAAATAGTCAAACAGCCTTCTACAATAGACCATTTTATAGGTAATTGACTTTTTTTCCTACTAAATGTACCACTGCATATACCTAATGGTAGGGGAGCAAAGTATGCTAAATGTGCAGTCACTCGAGCGCTTTGGCGACCTATTGGGTTGTAAACAGTAGGTCCTAAAACCAAAAAAAGTTTTCCAAAAAGTAAAGTTTTCCATTTTAGTGGGCGCTTGCCATTTTTTAATTTAATTTTCCATTTCCAACAATCGTTTTTTCCGATTATAGCGACATCTATCCATAATTCGAAAAAATGTTTCGAATAAAAGTCACTTATTTTTACGTAAGGAATCCAAATCTGCAATAAAAAGTGAGGGTTCCTATTTAAGATTTTAAAGTAACCCCCCACCCCACATCCATGGGGGGTCGTGTTTGGTGCCTTTCGATAGATTTTTCAAAAATATTGAATAAGTGTATTTTACAGTTTTTCGATCTGATGTTCATTTCGCGAAATATCACGGGATTCGTATTTAAAATATTAAATTTACCCCCCACCCCTCTCCGTGAGAAGTCGTGTTTCGTATCATTCGATAGATTTTTACAAAATATTGAGCCCATATTTTTTAGTTTTTCGATCTGTCCTTCATTTCGCGAAATATTCGGTTTTTTCTTGTGAAATTTTGGGGCTCACCCATTTCCTTACGCCCGGCTCAAATCGTCAGATTTTTGAAATATACACTCTTTTGCATGTACTTAACCTACCTTATCTTAATCTGACAATTTCGAGTTTTTTTAGGGGTAGATTTTTTTTTTCGGGCCCCCCTTAACGAACTCCCCTGTGTTAAGAGCCAATATATAGTAGAGGTACATCTGCAGGGTACCAGGTTTCTCACCATATGCTAATCTGACGCGCTCGAGTGACTGCAAAAATCCCCGCTTGGGCTCCCCTACCATAAAGCTGCGTAGAAAAAAGTTACACAACAATATTTGCGAAATAACCAGGAAAATAGCCTAAAACCGTTGTGAGTGGCGAACTTTGAAAAATTACATATATTTAGGAAACTAGACACTTCTACCACGCGTCATTTAAAGACGAAGGATGGAATTTTTTTTCTGTGAAGCTGCCTATACCTAGTTTACCTATATCCCCGTGTAAAAAAGTTATGGGACAAAAAACAAAATTGTTTGTTTCGTATTTTTTTTTGCTTTTTTTGAATATATTTTTGTAAAAAAAATATTATTTATTTTAATAGGTGATATTTCGATAGAAAAGTACCCCGCACAATATATATAATATCAGTTTACAACGTTCTTCGACGTCTTCCAATTTCCAATCTCCATCTCGTTCTGTCATTCCATAGATCGTCCTCGAGTTCTCTGTTCCTGATTTCTCTATCAACTCCTCCTCTCCAACTTCTTCTAGGCCTTCCTGGTCTGCGCCTTCCTCTTGGTTGCCATTCGAGGATTTGTCTTGGTGTTCTATTCTCTGGCATTCTCCTTACGTGTCCGTACCAGCTGAGTTGTTTGGTCCTGATGTCGTCAAAAATAGTATCTGTAACCCCCATGATTTCTCGGACTCTCTCGTTTGCTATTCTGTCGCGTCTAGATATTCCCGCTGAACGGCACCAGAAGTCCATTTCTGTTGCTCTAAGCATTTTCTCTGTTCTGTCTTTTAGGGGCCATACTTCGCATCCATATGTTGTGATGCTTTTTATTTTATATTTTTTTTTATTTTTTTTATTTCTTTTTCTTTTTTTCTTTTATCTTTTTAACCCCGCACAAACCGTATGGTAATTAGGTCCTAGTGGATTTTGTTCATACTTTGGGAAAATGCTCTTTGTATTCTCCCAAGCACCCTGATAAAAAATTCTCATGGACACAACTCAATCATATGAAGGATTTTCAAGGTATAGAGACACAAACTTGGAAAATTATAAGATTTACTGGGTATTCCAATTCCCTACGTTACTGGTTATCTGGCAACATGTAGAAGTTTGGATCAAGGAAAAGTACTAGTCGGCTAGGATTGTTTCCTGGCTAAGCAATGGCGACCTTTACTTTGACCTTGACCTTCAACGGATGTCATCTTCTAGAGTTTCGAGGGGTTTTGGCATTAACTTGATATAAACAGATTACTCATGGGTTATTGGGATCGCTAAACACGAATATGCCAACAGAATTGACCTCCGGAGGACGTGGTGGCCAGGGCTACTGCTAATGACGTCATCGTATGGAGTTTAGATGTTTTTCGGCATTTAATTGATGCACATGAATTACTGGAGGGTTTTTTGAGGGATCGCTAAAGACGAATATGCCACCAGAAGCGACTCCCGGAGTACCTGGTTTCCAAAGTCAATGAAAGGCGCTCCTGGAGTTTCGAGGGTCTTTGGCACTAAATTAATGCAAACAGATTAGTTATAGGTTTTTGGGGTTGGTGAACACGAATGCGTGATCAGCACAGACACAGGAGTACCTGCTGCCTAAGACAGGTTTTTTCTGAAGTTAAAAACCTAAGAATAATCTATTTGATTCCTCCATTTGATTTCTCCGAAACTCCAGAAGATAACCTGTCTTATACACCAGGTGCTCCTGTGTCTGTGCCGATCACGAATTCGTGGTCAGCAACCTCAAAAACCTATAACTAATCCGTTTGCATTAATGTAGTACCAAAGACCCTCGAAGCTCCAGGAGATTTCATTGACCTTGGAAACCAGGTGCTCCGGGAGTCGGTTCTGGTGACATATTCGTGTTTAGCGACCTCAAAAAACCCTCAAGTAATACATTTGCATCAATTAAATGCCGAAAACCATCGAAACTCTAGAAGATGACGTCCCTTGCAGTGACCCTAGACACCACATCCTCGGGAGGTTAATTCTGATGGCGTATTCGTATTTAGCTATCCCAAAAACCCATGAGTAATCTGTTTATATCAATTTAATGCCAAAAGCCCTCGAAACTCTAGAAGATGACGTCCGTTGAAGGTCAAGATCAAAGTAAAGGTCGCCATTGGATAGCCAGGAAAAAATCCTAGACTACTAGTACTTTTCCTTGATCCAAACTTCTACATGTTGCCAGATAACCAGTAACTCAGGGAATTTAAATACTTAGTAAATCTGATAATTTTCATACGATTGATATGTGCCCATGAGAACTTTATATCAGGATGTTTCAAAGTGTATTTTCCCAAAGTATGAACGAAATCCACTGGGACCTAATTTTCATAAGGTTTGTGCGGGGTACTTTAACCTGGAACAATTTTCTGTAGACGTGTTTGTACTAAAAGTGCATAGAACTCACCCTAATGCACTCTATTTCTAGGAACCATTTCACCCCTTTCTCAAAAACGCACCCCAGTAAGTGGTAGCACTCCGCCGTTTATTCATATCTAGAGGTCCACTGACCATATGAAATAATAAAACTCCGTTAACGTTGTAGTTTCTTTCTAAAGTACATCAATCAATAGCCTAAAAGTGCTCTGATTTAATCTAAAGTGCACTGTTCTAATTTTATATGTTGCGACATATGCTCTTGTTGTATTTAACCTATGTGTACTTTTAAGATATCTTGAATTTTTGTCTTTCTCAGAATCCGACGCGAAGCGGATAGACTTCACATCAATGTGAGATTTTGTATATTCAATAATAGTCCCGCAGGATATTAACTTTAGAGTCGACATTTTAGCATACAACGTACGAAACGTTGATGGAAAATATAACGCCTCATTTGCCGAGCGTGTTGACGATTACAGCCAAAAGCTTTAGTGCAAATGTGGAATTACATTTCCTTAATTCCAGTACCTACTCATAGTTATTCCGCTGCTACTCGGTTGTCAGAGCCTCGTTTGTGATAACAAGGTTCACCAACGTGACGGTAACGTTGACATTTGAGTAGAAGACCCTATGAGGCGCATCACTACACCATTAAAGCTTCTTATTATCGTGTGTTATAATATATCCACGATTAATTCCAAAATAAAGTTAAAAACCTCATACTACACATATCAAAATAATCTAGATTCTAGGGGACAAAAAAAGCGAGATACAGAAGGATTTCTAATAATTTATTTTAAATAAAAAAAAGTTATAAACACGTGTCCCGAATATAAAATAAACATTTTTTTAAATTTAGTACAAAAGCTCCTGACAATATTAAAAGAGAATGGTAACAGAAAAGAAATACAAAATTATTTGTTGCCCCTCAAATCCCAATAGAGGAGCCTTTAGATTAAGTTAGTATTGTGCATAAACTCCACTGTTGTTGATTACTGTCGTACATCTGTTATTCAAACTCATGATCAGATGGTCAATGTCTTGCTGCGGTATTCTGTTCCACCCCATTGAAAAGCCCTCAAACAGATGCGGTCTTTGTTGAACGCAAAATTTTGTTGTAAAGTGCGTCTGTCCAATAAGGCCTATATATGCTCAATTGGCTTTAAATCTGGCGATTGTGCAGTGTGCAGGCCATGGCAAAAAAAATGTCATTATCTTTGAGGAATGTTCGTACGACCCTGGCAGTATGCGAACGCGCATTATTGCGCATTAACTAAAATTAAGGACCAACTTGTTATGCAAAGGGTACAACAATAGGTTCCAGAATAATATCGCTGTAATATGTTGTATTTAGAAACCATTCCAGACAAAAGACATTAGTTCTTCCACCAAGAATGTTGCCACCTCATACAATTATACCTACTGCTCCCTTGCTGTCTATGAACCTCCTGCACATTGGCCAATCGTTCAGCATTTTCAGATCGTCTCCAAATTTATGTTCGTCTTGTATCTGGTGCAAATCCAAATTGAGACTCATCTGTGTACAAGACTCATCTGTAATACAAAACATACTAGTTGTGGTTCCAGACTCTCACCTCCAGGGGAAGAGTTTTATATTCAGTTGTACAAGAAATGAGCCACCTCTCTACATATCAACCCACATACTGGTCAAGTGATCCAAACAGAGTTCCAGATCTAGTCGACTTTTTCATTGTAAAAGGTATATCAGACGAGCATTTAAATATAGTATCCAGCGATGATTTGGATTCTGACTACACTCCAATTATTGCATCCATATCAACCATACCTCAAGAAAAGGAGGTGACACCGCATCTGATCTTCAAAAAAAAACTGACTGGGAATATTGTAAATCAATACTAGATCAAAATATAAATCTACAAATACCACTGAAAACACCAAATAATATTGAATTAGCAGTCGAATATTTTACTAAGTTGGTTCAACAAGCATCATGGGAAGCTACGCCCCATGAGAATAAAAACAACAGGCACCGAAGACAATGCCCAAAAATAATTATAACTGAAATACTAGAAAAGCGGAGGCTTATAAAAAGGTGGAAAATAACGAGACACCCAAATGACAAAACCAACTACAATCGAAAATGTAGGCAACTAAAAGAATTAATAAAAAATCTTAAAAATGAATATTTGCAAAGTTATATGCAGAATTTAACACCAACTGCGGATTCCGACTATTCTCTATGGAAGGCCACAAAAAATTTGAAATATACAAAACAACAAATCCCGCCTAGCAGACATGATAACAAATGGTTACGAACAAACCAGGAAAAGGCAAAAGCATTTGCAAACTATTTCGAAGAAGTATTTTAGCCTTTACCTGCAGATGAGAATAATATCGATGAAAGAATTCATGAATTTTTAGGTAGTATATATCAAATGTCTCCACTTCCCAAACTAACAACACCTAAAGAAGTAGCACAAATTATTAAATACGAAATTCGGACAAAAAAGCACCTGGACACGATCTCCTTACTGGTGATACAATCAAACAACTACCAAAAAAGGGATTACAATGGTAACACAACTAATAAATTCGACTATAAGACTAGGATTTTTTCCAGCACAATGGAAGTTAGCAGACATTATACTAATACAAAAACCAGGAAAACCTGCTAAAGAGATAAAATCATACAGACCAATAAGCTTGTTACCTGTTATGTCTAAAATTTCAGAGAAAATTACACAAGAACGATTATTAATAGAAATAGATATAGATGAAAAAAAATTAGTCCCATCGCATCAATTTGGATTTCGCCTTAAACACTCGACCATTGAACAAGTGCAGAGAGTCCTTGATATGATACAAACTACATTTCAGGAAACTTTCAAATAAGATATGATGACTTTATAACAGACATTCATCCTATAAAATCTGGTGTGCCCCAAGGAAGTATAATTGGTCCCATACTTTATACTTTGTTTACAGCTGACTTTCCAACCGATGACCATCATCTAACAGCTACTTTTGCAGATGACACTGCAATTATACTGAAAGACAAAAATCCCGAAATTGCGACTCGCACATTACAAACAAGATTAAACAAAACACATAAGTGGGCTTGTAGATGGAGAATATAAATAAACGACGAAAAATCAGCCAATGCAATTTTCACAAAATGCCAAGGTGACACACCATCAATATATTACAACAACCACCTAATACTAAAAAAAGATAGTGCCAAGTACTTGGGATTGCATTTAGACATAAGGCTAACTTGGAAAACACATATCTGGAATAAACGTAAACAACTAGGAATTGTACTTAAAAAGCACTACTGGCTACTTGGAAGTAACTCACCACGGTCATTAAAAAATAAACTCCTGGTCTACAGTTCCATCACAAAGCCTATTTGGACATACGGCGTACAACTCTGCAATACAGCCTCTGACAGCAACATAGCGATCCTAGAACGATTTCAGTCAAAGACATTAAGAACTATAGCGACTGCCCCTTGGTTTATCTCAAACCAGGTCATTTACAGTGATTTAAAAATCCCTACAGTGAAACAAGTGATCGCGCAGTGTGGTGATAAAATATCTAAAGCATCTTGAAGTGCACTCCAATAATCTTGTAATCGGTCTCCTTGATAACAGTGTACAAAACAACAGACTAGATATTCGTAGTCCACTGGATTTACCTATAGCCAATAGACAACAAGTAAAAGTTTAGAATAAATTTAGATTAAGTAGTGAAGTAAATAGATATAAGTCATACCAATGTATATCAAGTTAGAAAAATACTCAACCAATAGATAGAGTTATAGCCACTGGGCGATCACTCTTAATGTAAAAATTCTGTTCAACAAAAATGCTTAGTGCTTATGGTTTGAAATAAACAGATGGCGTTTTTACCAAAAAAAAATGTGTACAAAGTAGAGGCTCACTAAGGTGTAATGAAATTTGCGTGTCCTTGTGCCCACTGAAGTCGTCAGGCGCGATTTCCTCTGGATAACACAGGCACTCTCACAGGTCTTGGATCAGTTAACCGTACTTCATTTCTTATGGTTTGGCCACTTACAATTACCTGATGGATCTATTGCAGACTTATTTGTAATTGTGATGATGTTACAGTGAGATCTTGCAAAGCCTGCAACCAAAAAAACGTTCTTCAATCTGGTTGGTTATCCTTGTACGGCCTCTATGACCTTCAGCAACATCAATAGTTCCTTGAAACCTTAACCACAAACGACTAATGACGTTCAGATCGTGTGGAGGACCTCAGCAATGTCACTTTGACTTCTGCCAGCTTGAAGCATTCTGAGAACACGCCACTGATTTTGCAATTTAAATGATATCTCTCCAATATTGGCAATTGCAAAACTAAATAAAAATTCACACAGATATCGATAATCAAGTACATACCAATAGGGAAATGTTACTTTCTATCTTATAGACAAAGCATAGCATATTGCAGTTTTGTTAAATTTTTCATAGCCATTCTAATTAGCACCACCGACCAAGTTGGTACAGTAATCGACAAACAACAAAAAAGATTAAGAACATAAATTTATTTTTGCATTTGGGCCTAACATTGATTTAAAACTATTAATATAGGTGTCCCCTAGATTATTTTGATGTGTGTATTTGAGAGACAATGAATTCTTATTTTATGTATTATCGTAAATCTTTTATTATAATATGTAGGTTACAAAATATACGCTTTTTATTTAAAATTATGGGGCTTCTTTGGTCTGAAATTTTAAAGAGTAGCGTAACTAGATATAGAGCAGGGCGCATCTGTAAAAATATTAGTACATTTGGACGTTGAGAGGTGACTCACATTTTTCTGCAAAAATTGCTTGAATATAACTCAAATAATAATATTTGAGTTATCCTTCTTCTCAAAAAGGTCCGGAAAATTGTGTAAGTAATCAAAATGTCAAAAAATAAAGGAAAAATTCGATTTTTTTCTTCGTTTTTTGATTATAACTTTAAAAGTATTCATTTTCGAGAAAAGTTGTACTGACATAAAAGTTGCGTAATTAAATTTCCTACAACAGAAAATTGGTTAAAAGTTTAAAAAATAGTCACCCTTGTTGAAAAATAGCAATAATTGCGAAAAAACCATACAAAAACAAGTATTCGCATTTTACGTTTTTCAACCAGTTATGCTACACTAAGGACCTTCATATTTTACCCAGAAAAACTTTATGATACAGTAAAACAATTCTGTAAATTCCATTAAGATCGGTTCAATAGATTTTGCAAAATAAATTTTGAAATCCAGCTTTCGCAAAAAAAAAATCATTTTTTCAAAATGTTACAGGACTGAAAATAAAGGAGATAGCAAGTTGAATTTTTTTTACGTATAGAACTGTACTGTACCGTTCATTTGCAATTTGCAAAATTAAAATCGATTAACTACCACGGCGTCAGGATTTTTTTAAATAAACATTAATTATTGGTGCTACGCGCAGGACAGCGGATAGTTTGCTCTGATTGGGCATTCTAATGACCAATAATAATGATTGATGCATTTTAATTTTTATTGCATTTCGATATAAATAAATAAATTTGTTTATTGCAAAATCAAAACACATACTCTATCCTTTGAAATAACACTTTTTTTTAACAAAAACTTTTTTTGTTCATATATTCTAACTTAGAGAATAAACGTTTATTATTTTTAAACATATGCAATTGTTTAAATAATATTTCACAAACAATAATAAAATTAGTTTGATTTTTGTGGAATTAAAATATTAAAATACAACAAAATATAGAGTAAGAAAATAATATATTAGATAAAGATTGGAAGAAATTTTGGTGGAAATCAACTTGTGTGAATCGAACACCGCTGTCCTGCGCGTAGCACCAAAATCAATGTTTATTTAAAGAAATTCCTGATGCCGTGGTAATTATTCGATTTTAATTTTGCAAATTGAAAATGAAAGGTACAGTACACTTCTATAAGCAAAAAAATTCAACTTGTTATCTGCTTTATTTTCAGTCCTACAACATTAAAAAAAATGAATTTTTTTTGCGAAAGCTGGATTGCAAAATTTATTTCGTAAAATATATTAAACCGATCTTAATGAAATTTACAGTGTTGTTTTACTATATCATCAAGCTTTTCTGGGTAAAATATGAAGGTCCCAAGTTTAGCATAAATGGTTTGAAAAACGTAAAATGCAAATACTTGTTTTTGTATATTTTTTTTCGCAATTATTGCTATTTTGCAACAAGTGTGACTATTTTCTAAATTTTTAACTAACTCTATATTGTAGCAAATTTAATTACGCAACTCTTATGTCAATACAACTTTTCTCAGAAATGGACAGTTCTAAAGTTATAATCAAAAAACCAATAAAAATAATCGAATTTTTCCTTCATATTTTGACATTTTGATTATTTAAACAATGTTCCGGACCATTTTGAGTGGGAGGTTAACTCAAATATAATTACTTGAGCTATTTTCAAGCAATTTCTGCAAACAAATTTGAGTCACCTCTCAACGTCCCTCTCAAAACAGATGCGCCCTGGACTAATATCAAACTAGAGAAAATTAAAAACTCACATGGCTCTCTATATCATTTTTTTAAACAGATAAAATATAACAACAAACGTGGTAATGAATATTAGACAAAGCGTTATACAGGTGAGGAAACGACTATAGGTTCTATACTGGAGTAAATATTGTGCTAGTTTTGATTTTTTTATGCAATAAAGTTATTGTTTACTTAGTACATTGAAAATATTGTTTTATATCATGGAACGACTTTATTTAACTTTGGATGAGATAAATACGGCTGTAGGCCGTCTCTTTAATGTGTTATGCGGCAAACTAATGTGGATAAGCGCATAGGAGTCTCCCGAAGTGTTACAAGTCAATTGTGGCGGCGTTTTTGTAACACTGGAAGTCCAGCTAAACGTCATCTGGGACGTGAGAGTGCTACAACTGCAGCTCAAGACCAATTTTTAGTGTTAGTCGCTAGAAGACAACCAACAGTTACAGGACCTGAATTGGTTAGCGAGTTGCAGCGGGTACACCTGTTAACCATAGGCCGTGGTTCTGTAAGAAATTTTCTCTATGAAGCTAATCTCCATAGTCGAAGGCCATTGAGATACTCATCTATTTCCAGAGGCAATCGCACTGCAAGGTTAGGCTGGTGTCTAGAATATCAATAATGAGATGCAGATGAATGGGCTACAGTTTTATTCTTTGACCAATCTTGATTTAAATTTCATCCAGATTTTCGTCAAGTAAGAGTGTGGAGACAATCTGAATATGTATAATGCTTAAAGCATGTCCAGGACGTTTACACACACACAAGTGGTACAGTGATGGTAAGAAGTGGAATAATAGTCGGTGGCAGAACGGACCCTGTTTTTCCAAACCGCTTCCTTATAGTTCAGCATTACCTCGAAAACATAATCACAACTTATCATTCGTCCGTTTGCTGATGCGGTTGGTCAAAACTTCTACCCCATGCATGATAATGCTCGTCCAAATGTTGATTTGTTGCCTTCGCCAGCAGAATCCTTCGACCTGAATCCCATCGGGCATGTATGGTAGATGATTCAACGAATAATTACTATACATATGGGTAACAAATACATGCCGTTTCGTTTTCGAGGACAACCGAGAGAAGAATGGACAAACGTTCCTCAACACGACATCGACAATCTTATTTTGCCCTTAAAAGACAGATCTAAACCGTAATAAGCCAAAATGGATGTCATACTGTGTATTAGTTTTGTTTTTTTTAATACGACCATATATTTTGTAATAACCTATTTTTTAAATGTAGTTCTGAAAGGTATTCTCGTTATTTTATACATTTCAACAAATTTTGTTTTATATTAAACAGTACTCATTACTACAAATCGATTATTATTTATTTAAAACACTTTTTTAAATAAATTATGTCTGTTTTTAAAAATATCCCTTTTCTGATGTGTGTATTTTGGTCCCAGAATATGTGGCTTAATATATTATCTGCCTTTTTGTTACACCCTGTATAACTTTGTAACCTTTTTTATCTCTGCTAGATAAGCTACATAAATCTACAGGACAAACGGTTCTTTAAATTTATGTTGTACAAAATCTTTTTCCGACTATTTCACTCATCTTAAAATTTTCACATAATCTGACCATTCACAAACCAAAGACAGCTTGTGTTATCAATAGTAATACCACTAGTGATTCAATTTTCACGATAAGTCTGTCGATTTACTCCTAAACGAAACTGAGTTGCTTGAAAACACCACGAGTCCGTAGGACGAGTGGTGTTTTCTTTAAGCAACTCAGTTGAGTTTAGAAATAAAAGACAGACTTATAAGATAAATTAAATCACGAGTGGTATTTTATTAGACTATTTCACGAACAAAGTGATAGGTCAAAAATTCAGTAGAATGAGAGGAAGGAATTTAATAATAATACATTTGATCTAGGTAACCCAAATCTACCCATTTTTCGAATAATTCACAATTAGTCATAATCATGAAATATTTATTATAACTATAAATAATTTGTTATAATTATTTTTTACCTATAACAATAAATAGTTGAAGGCCCAATCTTTTAGAATGAATGCTAGTTTTTCGTTGTTATTTTCTGCATCTAATTTGTAGTTGCGATCCACACAGAACATCATAAATTGTCTCCATATATTTTATAAGATTTAGATTCTCTTGTGTTACTCGGTATATTTTCTTCAATATTTTGGTTTATAACTTCGTTTGAAGTACCACCGAAACGACTCATTTTGACGTATACAGCTACAATAATTTTTTTGGCAAACGTCAAACTTTGCTTTGCGATCGGTATCCATGGTTACGTCGTTGAAAACACGAAGCTGATACACCAATCAGAATTGAAAGACAGTTGGTGTTTTCGCGATAACACAAGCTGTCTTTGGTTTGTGATTGGTCAGATTATGTGAAAATTTTAAGATGAGTGAAATAGTCGCGAAAACACCAACTGTCTTTCAATTCTGATTGGTCTATCAGCTTCGTGTTTTCAACGACGTAACCATGGATACCGATCGCAAAGCAAAGTTTGACGTTTGCCAAAAAAATTATTGTAGCTGTATACGTCAAAAAGAGTCGTTTCGGTGGTACTTCAAACGAAGTTATAAACCAAAACATTGAAGAAAATATACCGAGTAACATAAGAAAATCTAAATCTTATATATGAAGAAAATTTATGATGTTCTGTGTGGATCGCAACTACAAATTAGATGCAGAAAATAACAACGAAAAACTAGCATTCATTCTAAAAGACTGGGCCTTCAACATGCGAAAAATTGATGGTAGTAATAAATATTTCATGAATATGACTAATTGTGAATTATTCAAAAAATGGGTAGATTTGAGTTACCTAGATGAAATGTATTATTATTAAATTCCTTCCTCTCATTCTACTGAATTTTTGACCTATCACTTTGTTCGTGAAATAGTCTAATAAAATACCACTCGTGATTTAATTTATCTTATAAGTCTGTCTTTTATTTCTAAACTCAACTGAGTTGTTTAAAGAAAACACCACTCGTCCTACGGACTCGTGGTGTTTTCAAGCAACTCAGTTTCGTTTAGAAGTAAATCGACAGACTTATCGCGAAAATTGAATCACTAGTGGTATTACTATTGATAATTCCGCAATTTATGTAGCATTTTGAATTTGTTTATTTAAATCCTTTATTGATTAAAGCTTAAATATTTTCATGTGTTATTTAGTTAGTTCAATTTTTTTTTATTGTTAATATCTTACATGCTTTCAATATTTTCCATTAAATATTTTTTAATGTCTAAATCCAGGATCGAGTATTTCGTTTGCATTATACAATCACGGACAAAAATATTGCATATTTCGACATTAACGTCGAGAATGAAATTTTTTGTGCTGCCTCCAGCGGAATGGGACGTTTCATCGCCGCCGGTTCATCGCCGCCGTTTCGATGCCGCCGGTTCATCGCCAGTCCATTTCATCGCCGGCCGTTTCATCGCTGGCCGTTTCATCGCCAGTTAGTCAGTTGATCTTGTATTATGGGAGATGACACGACACGACGTTAAATTCAGTTCAAAACTTGTGACAAATAAATAGATAAAAAATATTATTATATTAATTTACTGTTCTATTTCTACTTCCCCTAAATTTGATACTAAACAGTATTAAATTTGTAGTGTTAAATTATATTTTATATTATAAAAGTTTAAAAGTCTATTAAAAGATTAAGTATGGCAACGGGAATGGTCATATCTCGCATTTCCTAGAATTCCTAATTAATACTAAAAATAAATAATAAATGTAACTGTCGAAAATGGGTCGAAAATTCGGAAATATATCAGTTAGCGATTAACTGACTGGCGATGAACCGGCGGCATCCAAACGGCCGGCGATGGATCGGCCGGCGATCAACTGGCGGCATCGAAACGGCGGCGATGAACTGGCGGCGATGAACTGGCGGCGATGAAACGTCCTAGACCCGCCTCATATAGTAATCATAAAAATAGACCTGGAAATCATATAGAAAGTATCATATACATAGACCTGGATCCCGCGTACCAAAAAAAGTTGATTAATAGCAAGCTGAAAATTTGTTAATGGGAAACTTTGATGTACGGGAACACTGGAACAGGGGAAGTGATAATTGTGGAACAATTTAAAAATTTGGAAAGTCAGATTACGAAAACGTCCATGTATTTTGTCGGACAGAACATTCAATTGATTTGTTACTCTTTCATTAAACTCTCATGCAAAAATCAGACTGCTATTACTAACCAACATGATTCCTGTCATTTCACATGTTCTTCGTGTTCCATTCATTAAAAGGCCCTGTTGGTGATAAAAACCAGCCTGATTTTTGAATGAGAGTTTAATGAAATGGTAACTAATCAATTGGAAGTCCTCTCCGACAAAATACATGGAACGTTTTCGTAGTCTGACGTTCCAAATTTTTAACCTGTTCCACAATTAAAATTTTCCCTGTTCCAGTGTTCCCATACATCAAAGATTGTCCAACTAGATACCGTTAAGCTCTTAACAAATTTTCAGCTTGCTACTAATCAACTTTTTTTGGTACCCGGGATCCAGATCTAAAGTGGTATAATCGAATTTAGTTTTGATATTGGGTATATGGTGGCAATATCGCAGATGTTATAGAATGTATCACCAGGCTCAAATGGAACTGGGCAGGACACGTCGCCAGACTGAAAGATTCCAGATGGAGAGGAAAGCTGATGGAATGGAGACCAAGAGAAGAGAAACGAAGTAGAGGAAGGACGCCTAGACGATGGACCGATGATATCTGGCGGATTAGTAAAAACTGGCAACAATCAGCACAAAACCGTGAACTGTGGAAACAATTGGAGGAGACCTGTCTAGCAGTGGACGTGAATTGGTTGGATGATAATGATGGTATGATATGGTGGCCAACTAAATTGAATCTCATCAAGGTAAGTATTCACTATTCTACCCACATGAAGACCTCCGTTATGTTGCATTAACACGAATTTGTTATCCGTAATAACAAATGGCAAAATGTGATCTTCTAAAAGGTTTTCAATATACATATCAGCTGTCATTCACCCAATCACCTCCACAAGTTCGGTATCTCCTGTCCAAGAAATACCACTATGTCGACACCACCAAAATTAAGACTGTATGAAATTAGTAGCAGAAAGAATTTTATTTCACATGCATATGCAATATTTTTGCCCGTGAGTATATTTTAGTTTGTTCCGTAACTACACAGAAAAAAATAAAAATATAAACTTAAAATAGAACTAAAAGCAACAAATAATCTTGTTGTCAAATCTAAATCATGAATTGGATACAATAAATTGTTAAATACAGGTTGAATTATATTTTTTTCAACCTTATTCTAAATTTTCTTTCTAATCGATCACACATATAATATTATAATATATTTATTTTTTTATAAATTTTTATTTTTCCCACTTTATTTATTTAGGGTTTAGCTATTAATATAAGTCACTATCCATCAATTTTCTATACCTGTTAGACACAGATCTCTGTTCATTGCAGATACAGCTCTACATATCCAAAGCCTCTTTGACTGGTCACCATGGTTGAAGTGACAGAAAACATATTCACAGACAAGAAGAAAAACTGTGACAGCCGATTTGATAGACCAGAAGAAGAACTGTAACAGACGGAAATGAAAGAGTGTCTTGCTTTACGAAGGCTTGGCTTGGATATATTTAAAGAATAGAAAGTGTTTATTGGATGGATTTTTATATCAGTAGACCTGTAGGCGTTCAATTATCATCACGAAAAGGTTGTATCCGACAGGTGACATGAGAAGGCGATTTGATCAATTTTTCAAATGGAGAAGAAATATATTTGATACTTTAATTTTATCATACAAAAAATTAAGATAGATGGAGCCCATAATTGAACGTTTGATGGAAGGTGATGTAAAGGACTTCCACCAGTTAGCGGCTTATGTGTAGCAGTGATATTCTATGTGAATGTGTGTGTGAGAAATAGAGATATGGTTTGGTCATATCTAGAGATGTTATATGTTTAATATTTCTCAATGTAGATCGCTCTTTGTTTAACTTAAAAGTAACAGAATAATAATGGCCAATTTATATGGTATAAACGTAGCTAAAGAATAATTAATGTAGGTTTTAGAGATAGTATTTGCCTGTTGTCCGGATATAGTACAAGAAAATGTCGTGTTTCATTTCTCGCCTCAAACGACAATATCAGAGCAGTAGCAAAGAAGATACGATGTAATGTTTTTTTAGCAATGTTGATATATTTGTTTTTTCTCTGTTACTCTCGACATCCTATCTCCTTTCATTTAACACCTCGTAAGTCAGAATCGGATCAATAACAACGAAAATACGATGTAATGTTCTTTTGGCAATGTTGTCAGCTTAATTTTTCTAAGAGTTTGTATTCACCACCTCCTCTCGTTTCATTTGATGCCTCACACGCTCCAATCGGAACAATAACAACGAAGATACGATGTAATGCTCTTTTGGCAATGCCAGTGTGTTTGTTTTTTTCTATATTATGTATCTATGTATTCTCTACCCCCTCCTATTTCCAACGAGCCCTCGGACTTTACGATCCGGCGAGCCGTTGCACCTCCACCACAAAAAATCTTAAAAATGAGCAGAATGGACCTTAAGGTAGAATTCCGCACCAAGCGACCGAGACAGGAGACCGCGACAGGCGACAGATAGGTCGCGATAGGCGATAGTTGGTCGCTGGTCTCGGTCACGGGCTGCAGAACTACCCTGATATAATTGCATTGAGAGCAGTCGTGGGGAGACCTCGCCTATCTGTCGCATGTCACGGTCACGGTCTCCTGTCTCTGTCGCTTGGTGCGGAATTCTACCTTTAGCATTTTAATCGTTTTCCCATTAGGAATAACATGGGGCGCATCCACCAAATACTCTGTAATCATAGTTTATGTCTCTGTCTGTAGAGTAGGGAGTGTGAGTCAAGTCCCACAGCACTTAGGCCACAATTGACCCATTGTACATCCTCCCAGGGGGTTGTCGTCCTTAGTTCATTATCCATCCTGCCATTTCCAGGAAGGTGGACAAATCACCTGGTGACATCTCCCCTATATCGGCAGGTGTAGGCCAAGGCTCGCCGAACGCATACTCTCGTATTGACGATAACTCCGGACATTCACATAGGACATGCTCGACAGTTTCGTCATCTCGTTCACACCTCCTGCATAGAGATGTGTCTACTAGCCCCAGTGTGTGGAGGTGTTTTCTTAGTTGACAATGGCCAGTTAAAAAACCAACGGTCAAGCGTAGGTTTTTCCTGGTCATTCTCAAGTACTTTTCTGATGCTGACTTCCCAAGGTTCCTTAGTGTTACCCTGGCAAGTCTACATCCTGGCCCTTCTTCCCATCTTCTTACGGTTTGCGAGTGGGAGTGACATTTGACAGTTTCCGCGATTGTTGTAGTCGACAAGCCAAAAAGATCACAAGGTCCTAAGAGTCTTAGGCCTGCTGCCCTTCTAGCCAGCTGGTCAGCAATGCGGTTGCCTTTATTTCTGTTGTGTCCTTTAACCCATCTCAGGATGATGTTGTTACCATCCGAAGCTTGGGCTAGTGATTCATGACACTCCATTACTAGCCCTGATATGACGGGTGGTCTGTTCAGGGTTAGTAGCGCTTGTCTGCTGTCTGTGCAGATTATTACAGTTTTGCCGGCTATACCTTTCCCGATTATCTCTTTTGCAGCTATGGAGATACCAGCCAGTTCAGTCTGAACTACGCTGGCATTTTTGCCCATGCCCCATTTTATACTAAGGTTCAATGATCTGGAGTATATTCCACATCCTGAGCCTTCTTTCGTTTTGGAGCCATCGGTGTAGATGCAATATGCATTTGCCACGTTTGACTCCCTATGTTGACTTGTTTCGATTTTGTAGGGTTTGTCGAAGACAAACGTAGGTTTAATTGAGTCGCATCCATGGCCCGCATGCAGCTGGGGCAGTGCCTCCAGCTCACCCCGCCAGAAACGACATCTCAATTGTCCCATTCCTACATCAAGGTTTGCACCCGCTGAGCGTAACCTCATCATCGTCATCAGCGCCACCTCTCTGACATATATGTCTAAAGGGGTAATGCCAATGAGCAACTCCATTGCAGCAGTTGGTGTTGTTTTCATGGCACCTGTTATATTTAGGCAAGCCATCCGTTGAATATGGTTTAGTTTGTTGATCGCTGTTGCCTGTAGCACTTTTGGTACCCAAGCAATGGCTCCGTAAGTTAGCATTGGCCTAATGACAGTAGTGTAGATCCAGGCGACCACCCTGGGCGAAAGGCCCCAAGTGCGTCCGACCGTTCGCCGACACTGTTCATAGGCAATATATGCTCTTTTAGCTCTACTATCTAAGTGAGAGTTCCATGTTAACTTCCTGTCAAGGGTAATACCAAGGTATTTCACCTCTTCAGAGAAATTCAGACTGCAGTTTAGAATCCTAGGGGGTATTAAGCCCGTGATCCTTCTTTTTCTGGTGAAGAGGACCATCTCTGTCTTTTTTGGATTTATAGACAGTGAGTGTTCCTTACACCATGTTTCTATTAGTCTGAGAGCAACTTGTAATCTCTCGCATAGTGTGTTCTCAAACTTACCGCTTTGCAAGACGGTTATATCGTCTGCATAGGCTATTGTGTAGAAACCGTTCTTGCTGAGTTGGTAAACCAGGGTATCCAACACTATGTTCCAGAGGAGTGGTGATAGCACCCCCCCTTGTGGACATCCCCTCGTAACCATCCCTCTAACCAAAACGTCTTCTACATTTATGCTTATTGCTCTATTTGACAGCATACTGAATATCCATTCGCTCACGGCCAGGGGGACATTCCTGACATTGAGCTGTTGGGTGATGGTTGGGAAAGTTGTTTTATCAAACGCTCCCTCAATGTCTATGAATATACCTAGGGTGGATTCTTTATTATCCAGCGATTTTTCAATTCTTCCCACTACTTGATGAAGTGCAGAATCGGTAGATCTTCCCGAAGTATATGCATGTTGATTTGGATGAAGTGGATTATGAACCAGAACTTCATCTCTTATGTACCTCTCGCATAGCCTTTCCATCGTTTTCAAGAGAAAAGATGTCAGGCTAATTGGTCGGAAAGCCTTCGGTAGGGTGTAATCCATCCTACCTGGTTTTGGTATGAAGACCACACGTACCTCTCTCCACTCTCTAGGAATATATCTCAGAGCCAAGGAGGCTCTGAACATTCCCACAAGGTGCGGCAAAAGAATATCCAGTCCCCACCGTAGTAGGGCTGGATATATGCCGTCAGGCCCTGGTGACTTAAAAGGGGCGAAGCACGATATGGCCCATCTTATCTTTTCCTCACTAATTAATGTTCTGGCAAGATGCCAGTCATTTGGTGTGGGTATGATTATTTCTTCCGTCCAGTTTGGTGCTTTTGAAATACTAGAACCGGGGAAGTGTGTTTTCATCAGGACCTCAGCACTTTCGCAAAGGTTGGAAGTTTTGCTTCCATCTTCCTTTGTTAGTATGCTGATATGCCGATGTGGATCTTTTGAGAGCGCTTTTTGTAGCCTGGAAGCTTGCGGAAAATCTTCGATTTCCTCACAGTAGGCTCTCCAAGCAGCTCTTTGTTTTTGTCTACAGACTTTCTTAAACTCTCTGAGGTTTGATTGATAAATATCCCAATCCTCTTTGAGTTTGGTGCGTTTTGCTTTATTAAAAGAAGTTCTTGCTGTCTTTCTAAGGTGTTCCAGTTCAGTGCACCACCAAGAGTTGGTTTTGCGACTTTCCTGGACCATCCTTATCGGACAGGATTTTTTATAAGCGTAGCTTATTTTATTTTGGATAGATACCGTGTACCTTTCCAATTCTGTATTAGTTCCTGGAGTTAAAGACTTTTCATTCCGCAGAGCATCTTCTAAGAGGCGGTTGTAGAGTTCTACATCCGTCCACCTAGGGTCGCGAGATTTGATAAGGCTTTTTTCCAGACTAATAATATAGGTCAACCAGCGGTGATCAGACATAGAGATGTCCTCTGAGACCTGCCAGTTCTGAATTTTATTAGATATTTCTGCTGTTGCTAGCGTGATATCTATAACAGTTTGGCTACGAACATTAATAAATGTAGGTTCCGTGCCTCTATTTAAGATATACAAATCTTTACTAATAATATAGTCATAAAGAGACTTACCTCGAGAGTTGTTATCTTTGCTGCCCCAGCCTAGATGGTGAGAATTCGAATCGCAGCCGATAATAAGTTCTACCTTCTGGCTGAGAGAATGGTCTACCAGATCTTCCATCTCCTTTGTTGGTGGTAGGGTGGCTGCATCTGAGGGTAGGTAGACCGATGCTAGTATCAACTCTCTGCTTTTGCCTTTTCCCCATGGGCATTTTACTTTAACAGCAGTTACGTCTCAAGTACAAAACTGCACCAGGGGGGAGGCTTTAATTTTCCTGGGAACATATATTGCTGTTCTCGGTTGTTGGTTGCTTGGTAAGCTGAAGATTTGACCATTTAGACTGCCATAACCAGTTATTTTGGTCTTAATTATCCAAGGTTCTTGGATTAATGCTATTGCATCCTCCATTACATCCAGGTGGCGGCAGAGTGTCGCTGTTGCCACCTTTTTGTGCTGGAGGTTGCATTGAATAATGGTTACCTTTTTCCTGACGTCTTTGCCCATGGCGAAGGTGTCGTATTGGTTCTTTTTAGGCGTCCATTTCCTCCTCACTTGAGGAGGCGGCAGCCTTAGTCGTTTCGGTGCTTCCTCTGCAGGGTTCGTCGACCACCATCTGATGGTCGTCGTCCTGCTGTGGAACCACGGGTGTTTCAGTCTCAGTGACCGTATCCGGTTGCCGAGTATCTGAGGTCCCTGGTTCCGAGGAGGTGCCCTCCATTTTTTGTTTGCTTGCTTTTAGAGTCAATGAGGTGAACGCGTAGCTCAGCCTCATTGCTCTTTTCTTAAGGACAGCCATGTCCTCGTCTCCGATTCCGAAGACGAACAGGTGTCCGTTTGGATCGGTTTTGGCCTCATGGTGGAAGGTGCACTATCTCGCAACTGACATGTCCGGATTTTGCGCCGTTAGCCTCCGCAGCACTCTTTCTGTGTCATCGGAGGTGTTAGTAACATCCTCCGAGATCCATAGAGAGGCTTTAGTAAGCTTCGGCAGCTTATCCTGACTGACAACAGCCAGTGATGCGTCCTCCCACGGTTTGAGGTCATCTATAGCCTTTTTTAGCCACGCAAGCGCCTCGTCGTCATCGCAGGCCACTCTGATGATCTCACCAGAGTAGGTCCACGACTTAAACGTGGGCGCTCTTGCTTGGCTGTTGGAGGTGGACAAGATTGCTCTGTCCAATTCCTCCATCAGGCTGCGTTTGATAAGGTTTTCCCGGTCGGCAGAAACCTTGCCGTACGGGTTTACCTTATCTATGATAGCTACCCTAAGGTGTGTTACGGAGGCTTCCGCGAAGCTTTGGGAAGGGGCAGTGGTGTTTCCACCGCTGCGTAACTTCTTGTGCTTCTGCGGCGTGCTCTCCGTGGAAGTGCTTGGGTGAAGGCGCTTCACACCGGGGGCTGTCAGTTCCTGTCCTCTTTTGGAGGTGGAACTGTTGACAGCTTCCGATGCGGGCACCCTCACCTTTGTTTTTGGAGGGGCTGGAGAGGGATGGGTGGCTCCCGTAGGTGCCTTCCCCGCCGCCTCTCTGGCCTTCCTCCTTCTTTTTAGCTCGGCGCCACTAAGTTTGTGGCGCTTTTGCCGATTTTCCCGAGGTGATCCTTGTCCGGCCTCTGCTGGGGCCGAAGCTTGAGTTGAACATTGCTGTCCGTCCTCAACCGCAAACCATAGTTTATGTAATTACTTTTATTTATTAAGCGCAACAGGCCTTGTAGGCCTAGATCTAAAATGTTTAAATTTCTGATTGCATAAATAATAAATAACTTAATATAACGTACATAAACTTATAAATTCTATTTAATTACACTTCAATCTTTTTATTCACTCCGTCACCACCTCCCTCCATCTCCTTCTGTCCAATGCTAGTTCTTTCCATCTCTCAATGTTACTTTTCTTCAAGTCTTCGTACACACTGTCCTTCTATCTTTTCCTTGGCCTGCCTTTCCTCCTCTTTTGTATTGGTCTTCGTGAGAGTACCATTTTTGGCATTCGTTTACTTCCCATTCTCTGGATGTGCCCCAAATATCGTATTCTCTGTGCTTTGATCGTCGTCGTGATCGTTGGCTCTTGATATAGTTCTTTCAATTCTTTATTGGTTCTTCTTCTCCATTGATCTTCTATTTTCACACCTCCATATATTGCTCTTTGCATTTTTCTCTCCCATCTTTCTAAAAGGTCTGTTTCTGACTTTTTGGGCACCCATGATTCGCATGCGTATGTTACTGTAGGTCTGACAAGAGTCTTATAAATTCTTATTTTTGTTTTTCTTGATACGTATTTGGATTTCAATAGTGTGCGTAATGCTCCATATTTTTATTTCCTTTAGCTATTCTTGCCTTTATCTCCCCTTCTTCATGACTATTTTCATCAATTTTGGCTCCCAAGTTTTTTTGGCTCTTTTGAACGGGTATGTTTTTTCTCCATCTGTTTGTACTATGATGTTATTCTCTTTTTCTTTTTGGATCTCTCCCATTATCATATACTTTGTCCTTTCTTCATTTATTTTAAGTCCGAATTTTTTGGTTTCTGTTATTATGTTTTTTTTTTCACTTTTGTAGTTCTTTTTTGCTTGTTGCTAATAGCGTCAGATCATCTGCAAATGATATGCATTGGTGGCCGTTTTTAAATATCGTCTTTTCTTCATGTTCATTCTGCTTTTCCTGATTATTCCTTCCAATGTTAGATTGAATGCAGTTGTTGATAGTGGGTCTCTTTGTCGTAATCCTTCCTTGGTTTCAAATTTTTGGATGTATACCCTTTCCAAGCTATTTCGTTTGTTGTGTTTTCCATCGTCATCTTTACCACCCTGACAATTTTACTTGGTATCCGCAATTCTTTCAACAGCTCGTACATCTGCTGTCTGTTTACTGTGACGTAGGCCTGCTTAAAGTCGATGAAAAAAGCATATAGTACTGTTTCATGTTCGTAACAGGTAGTCTGTATTTCTTTTAAGGCAAATATTTGGTCAGTCGTTGACCTGTTGTTCTGAATAATGACTTAGCCTTTTCCTTATACTCTGTGCCAAGATTTTGTAAACTATTTCTAGTAGTGCGATGCCTCTGTAGTTTTCGCATAGCATTCTATCACCTTTTTTATGTACAGGGCATATCCTTGCTATGGTCCACTCTTCTGGCATTTTTTCTACTTCCCATATTCTTTTTATCAGGTCATATATCTCTTTCTGTAGTCTTTTCCCTCCTGATTTTATCATTTCGGCCGATATTCCTGTTATTCCTGGGCTTTTGTTATTTTTCAAGCTCTTTATTTCATTTTATATTTCTTGTTTTGTGGATATTTATATGCTATCTGATCATCTTCAATTTCATGGTTTATTTCCTTTTGTACTTCGCTCTTATTTAGCAGTTCTGTAAAATAGTTTTGCCAGTTTCCCAATATTTTTTCTGAATCATTTAGCAACATCCCTTTATCATCTCTCATATATATGTAATTCCTTACTCTATTATAATACGATAATGCTATACTTTATACTATTTCTTTTGGTGAAATTCTTTTTTTTTGTCATTTACGTAGTAATAATAAAGTATATGAATACTGCTCATGTATAAATAGCCCTAAATAACATTATATCTGGAGCCAGTCAGTTTAAATTTTATATTTCCTATTAATTTAGAAGCTTGTGAAAAAGAGAGCAAATAATCATTCGGTAAAAATAAACTCGTTTACCTTAAAGATGATAAAATTGTTTCCTCGGTTCTTTCTTCCTTTGTAGCCAAAAAGTCTTTTGAGATTTCTCCGACTTGGCTTTCTAGCAATTAAAATTTCGCCTTCTTTCTTAGAAAATGTAATTAAGTGGCAAATAGGAAGTTATATCGGTTTAATTAAATTATGTATTTTTATTGTATATTCCGTTCGGAAGATAGTAATATTTAGGTATTTTTATTAGGAATAGAATGACGTAACTGCAAATTTAGACGTATTTTTTAGCGCCGGCCCGGAATAGAATGACATAACTGCAAAAAGCCAAATTTCTCAGGAGAGCAAAAAAAAACAATTTTTAAATATTTAAAATAGGATTAAATGTGGAGTAATCGTCCAGGAGCGTCGGTATGGTGTTCATTCTTACAGTGTTAGCTTTAATTTTTATCACTATTGGTTTGAATTTCGTTATCTTAATTTAATCCCCAAATTTCCAACTTTTAAGGTTGCGTCATTCTTCATCTAAAAATTTTTAAAATAATTATTAAAAAAGAGTAACCGTCCAGAGCATCGGTATGGAGTTTATTCTTAGAACGATGGCTTTTAATCTCATCCTTATTGGTCCGAATTTCATTATCTTAATTTAGTACCCCATTTTCAACCCTATTTACAGTTGCGTCATTATTCATCTGAAACAAGGTCTATAATGTTGCGTGTTTCAATAACGACGCAACTACCCTGTAGTGGCTCAGCACATAGTTACAGTTCTGTTGCTTTTGTATCATGTGTACACATTAAGTGCGTTCGGACGACCACAGCGGCTGACTGTCAGCACAAATCGGCTGCGTGGTTGTATCCAGCGCTGATAGGGAAAGCTTAGTAAAGCAGGCCACGCACCGAATCGGCATAGAGCGATCGGCTCGGACCGGTCGGATCGGAACGCTACGATCAGCGGACTGTACCCGCGCACTGACTCGGTCACCTCTGCGGCCTCGGCATCGGCAGTTTCGCAATTTTGCACGGCGACGGCAGTATCGTGTCAGCAACAGTGTGGTATAGATTGCAGTCTTTTTAAAAATGGATTCTTGTTCATCAGATTCTGAAGAAGATATTATGATTTTCTTGGCGTGCGATGAATTACAAAAACGAAAACCAAGATATTGGATTCACGATATTAATTTAAAGCGGGAAACTTATGGAGAGCTTTACCATTTGTTTCCCGACCTACTAGCAGATGACGAAAAGTTTTTTTAAATATTTTCGAATGTCAAGTGCCAAATTTTATGAACTAATTGAGTTATTACCCCTTAAAAAGCGGGACACAAATGATCGAAAAGCTATATCTCCTGAAGAAAGGCTAGCGGTCACTCTAAAGTAAGTAGCACTACATAGGAGCCTTAAAAACGTCACTTTAACGCACTGGGTGCTTTAAAAATTTTAAGGCACTGAAGTTAAAATAGGTCTGGATCCCGCGTATGAAAAAAAAGTTGACTAATAGCAAGCTGAAAATTTGTTAATAGCTTAAGGGTGTCTAGTCCGACAAACTTTGATATATGAGAACACTGGAAGAGGGCAGTTTTAATTGTGGAATAGGTTAAAAATTTGGAACGGTAAGACCACGAAAACGGCCCATTTATTTTGTCCGACAAAACAGACTTAAACTCTCCGAACAGAGATTAAACTGTCATGCAAAAATCAGACTGCTATTATACATGAGAGTTTATTCTCTGTTCGGAGAGTTTAAGTCTGTTCTGTCGAACAAAATAAATGTGCCGTTTTCGTGGTCTGACCGTTTAAAATTTTTAACCTGTTCCACAATTAAAACTGCCCTGTTCCAGTGTTCCCATATATCAAAGTGTATCCGACTAGACACCCTTAAGCTATTAACAAATTTTCAGCTTGCTATTAATCAACTTTTTTTTCATACGCGGGATCCAGACCTAAAAGTGAAATGTCAAATTTTGTTAAAAGTAAACATCAAAATATTTATATTTCATTTAGTAACATTAATATTAATAATACAATTTGAGCAATATGAAAAATGAATTTCGTTTGTAGAAAAAATATTGTATGATATACGTGTTAAAAGTACATTTTTAAGGCACTCATGTGAATTGAACCTTCCCGTGTGCCTTAAAATTTTACTTTTAACAATTATATCACAAATTACTACTAACATGCTATGTTATTCTTTAAAGTATGTACTTTTATCTCAAATAATTACTTTTATATTAGCTGTCCACATAAATGAAGTAATAATCAAACAAAAAGGCAGCCTCTGAGGATTTAAATTTGATGTATAAAATTATATTTAATTTTGTAATTTTGATCATTAATACATCTGGCCCAGATTTATTTTTTTTGTATTTACGATCACGTTTCCTTCAATTTTGAGTACTGCGGAACGCACCCATTATTTTAGAAGTTAATTACGCAATAAACAGGAGTTGACAAAATTGACAGTTAAGCCATTCTTATTCCGGACCGTCGTTATTGTCATTTTTCCTTCCACATAAAATGTAAGCAATTGGTAGATAAGTATTTGTATGGGTTTAGAGGTCATAGGCCCACACTTACAAATAATTATGATTACCTACCTTATGAGACTTTGTTCAGTTATCCATGTCTAATCGGACAACTTTTCTAGTACGGAAAATTTTCGGAAGTGGGGCATTTAGTAAATATAGAGGATTCTAAACTTTTGGTACGTCCGACAAAACTGGAGTACCGTTGAAAATTTGTCGGACAATGTTACCAGTTAATTGTAAAAAGTTTTATGAAACAACCCAGCACAATCAGCTGTGAGAGTACACATGTTGTGACCCTTTATTAGGCGGTCTTTAATATGTGTTCTATTATCCGTATTTTTCAACGGTCTCATCGTTCCCCATTTATAAGTCACTGGGCAGTGTGCAGAGGAAAATCTACAATTGCCACTTTTCGACAATTTATTAATATTTTTTTAATGTGTGAGAAAATGGATTTAATATTTTTTTTTACATTTGAATAATCTATAATGATATATTCTTTACATTTTAATTCTGTAATATAGAGGTCGCATTAGCCTTGATTTTGTCTTCCTGTTAAATTTACTAGTAAGAGCTGTTCTTGGTACCAATAGGTAGCCATTGTTTAACAATCACATTTAAATATGAATTTTATTGTTTTAAAGGGGGTTTTACCCTAATAACAGAGTCTTTGGGCCTCCAATATTTTAGTATGTTTTGTGTCGATAATTACTATTTACAGGAAGCTCTGAAAATGACATGTAACATGCTGATAGGTCTGGATCCCGCTTATGAAAAAAAAGTTGATTAATAGCAAGCTGAAAATTTGTTAATAGCTTAAGGGTGTCTAGTCGGACAAACTTTGATATATGGGAACACTGGAAGGGGGAAAGTTTTAATTGTGGAATAGGTTAAAAATTTGGAACGGTAAGACCACGAAAACGGCCCATTTATTTTGTCCGACAGAACAGACTTAAACTCTCCGAACAGAGATTAAACTCTCATGCAAAAATCAGACTGCTATTTATCACCAAATGGGCGTTTTAATGAGTGGAACATGTAGAATATGTCAAATGACAGGAATTATGACAGGTGATAAATAGCAGTCTGATTTTTGCATGAGAGTTTAATCTCTGTTCGGAGAGTTTAAGTCTGTTCTGTCGGACAAAATAAATGTGCCGTTTTCGTGGTCTGACCGTTCCAAATTTTTAACCTGTTCCACAATTAAAACTGCCCCTGTTCCAGTGTTCCCATATATCAAAGTTTATCCGACTAGACACCCTTAAACTATTACCAAATTTTCAGCTTGCTATTAATCAACTTTTTTTCATACGCGGGATCCAGACCTATGAAAGTACTTAGCTGATTTATATAAAGAATTTTACACACTATCAAAGTTTTTTGAGATCATACACCTGTTGATAGTTTTATCCATATTTTAGAAGTGTGTGAAGAAAAATATGTATAGCGAGAGAAACTTAAAACTATACGTTTAAAATAAAAATATAAGTCAAAATGGATTATATACTCTGTATATACATACATCGTATGTACATACAGATATACATAAATAAACATTTTACATATACACAAAAGCTCAAAAGTTAGTTTTAATATATTTCTTAAACCAACACTGATGTCTAAAACGGACGAATGTTCGTGTAATCGATATTTCTGGTTTCCTTTTCTTTCATCTTTCAGTCGAATAGGAATGTAAACCTCCAAAAATGGAAGCTTTTACTTTATCAGATGCAACTCTCAGCTGATTCTATAAATAAACATTCGAATATTAAGTTTGAATCCATTTCCGTTTAATGAATGTGGAATGAAAAAATGAAAAAATCAGAACTATGTGAAAAGTACAGATATAGGTACATAATACGAGTATAAATATAATATTATATTACATATTATTATGTAATATATAGGTACATAGTATGGTGTAACGCAAAATACAAAAACAGGTCGATTTTTATTTTTAAATTATGATTTTTTGGCACATATATCATACTAGTGACGTCATGTATCTGGGCGTGATGACGTAATCGATGATTGTTCATTTGAAAGCTTATTCAATTGTTTATTCAGTAATATAAACATTAACACAATTACTTCTTATATTATATAAAAAAATATTTTTTTGAATTAAATTGATTGACACAAAAAGACGAACGTATGTAATTTATTTAATTTAAATGCGTTTTACTGCTATCAGAAAACACCGAAAATGTTTATTTGACAAATAAACATTGCATTTCGCTTAAATTAAATGTGTAAACTGCAAGGAAGCAAGAAGGTGGCCGTTTGAACATTTAATTTAAGCGAAAAGCAATGTTTATTTCTCAAATAAACATTTTTGTTTCTGTTTTCAGATAGCAGTAAAATGTTTTCTGAATTAAATAAATTACATACATTCTTCTTTCTGTGTCAATTAATTTAATTCAAAATAAATTTTTTGTTAATAAATATATTAATAAATAAATTTAATGTTAATGTTTATATTAGTAACTAGAGAATTGAATATCCTTTCAAATGAGCTAGCACACTCCCCTATTCTCGTTTTAAAAAATAATCGCCCAGATGGATGACGTCACCATGTTTTTTTTAAACCAGGAAGAGTAAACTAAAAAGATACACACCCAAAACAGAAAGTCACTAGAAAAATCACCAAATATATCTTTTTTTAGGTTGATCTTATTGGCTTTTGACACTAATCCATAAATATTATGTTACACTAATACGTCGCTAAAGAGTTTTAAAAACAACTACTTTTTATATAAAAGCAGACTAAAAATCTAAGAATTAAAGGAATAACGCAGAAAACAAAATTCTTTGATATAAATTAATTAACCTATGAAATGCCAATAGGGTTAAAATTTTATAAATGTCATTAGTGTCAAAATTTCATGTCATTTTCATCAACAGTGGAGTAAACTTGCCTGCAGTTGGACCAATTACAAACAAGCATTACGGCGCTGTAAATTTGTAACCATAGTGTAATATGTATGCCAAAAAATTATAATTTAAAAATAAAATTCGACCAGTTTCGTGATTTTTCCTTAAACTCGCCGGCTTTCGTAATAAAGAATTTATTCCTTTCTTTTGCACCATACTGTATATTATAATCATGGATAGAAAGTATATTAAATTGGCATTATCTCGCAACAAGGAAGAAAAAAAGTCAACAGTGCGGTAGGCAAGTAGGAGTATGTTAACTTGGGAAAGGATCACTACAGACGCAATGCAACCAGTTTTTGCCAATAATGTTAGAAGACTGAGGATTCCAAAGCAACAACCAACATATCAACGGAGGAAGCTACAGCAACCTGAGAAAAGGAACGAGAAACGTCTAGATCGTTTCAAGCAACAAGAAGAAAAGGACCTAATGCGAGTAAAATAGTCAAATCAAAGTTATATGTTTACCAGTTTACCTATATCAGCATATCTCCCCACATTTCTCACATTTCAAGAGAGAAAACATTTTATTTTGCCAATAAGTCATTGAAATGTAATCAACTCAATTTGGATCCCACGTGTTGCGAAATCTCAATACATTACCTTAGGGCATTATCCTGGTTGCCATGTGACCATCACAGGGCTTTTTATTGAAGTATGCACTTGTAAGGCATCTATATTATATGTAAAAGGTTTTTACCCGGATATTTTTCTTTTGTGGCTCAGCTAGCATCCAATTTATCGAACACTGATGATGATTTTTTAAAAAATCGAAAACGTTTTGTTGTGACGTAGCCCTTTTAAGGGATTTTAATAAAAAAATTGTATACCTTCTACAAAGGATTTCTTTTCAATTTTAATTTAGTTGCAAAACGAAACCAAAGCCATCTAATATTTCAGTCCGTTCAGAAAGCGCGACCAGCACCTTAACCTGTTTCAAAACTTTTTAGTGTATCATCAGAGGATGCGTATTATGTAGCTATCTCTGAACGAACTAAAATAATTCAGGCTCACTAGCTTCCAATTACAACTAATGAAATGGCAGGCATGTCTAAGCGACATCTACTAGAAACAAGTCAAAGTTATACAGTCTTAAATTCAATAACATAAAATAATATATAAATTGAAAACCTTATTGCGACCATTCTCTGATCACACCTCCGTGGCTTCTAAAAATGCAAGCAAAACGGATGCTGGAGCGTGAAGATGAGGGAATTCTAACAATTTACAATTCACAAATCATCTGTCCAGCGCTGAAAAGTTCCAAAGAAAAATGACCCTTGTACTCTATGTATATAGGAGTGAACCAATTAAATAAAAATGAGTAAACATTTTCATTTAGTTGCAATACGAAACCAAAACCGTCTTATATTTCAGTCCGTTCAGAGAGCGCTACAACAACTCTAACCGGTTTCAAAACTTTTTAATTTATCATCAGGGGGTGCATATGTAGCTATCCCTGAACCAACTACAATAATTCAGCCTCACTAGTCTCGGACTACAATTAACGAATTGGCAGGGATGTCTAAGCGACATCTACTAGAAACAAGTCAAATATATAAAGTCTTCAATCCAATAAAATATAAAATAATATTAAATTGTAAATCTTATTGGGACCATTTTTCTGGTTATATCTCCGTGGCTTCTAAAAATGCAAGGCAAACGGATGCTGGAGCATGAAGATGAGGGAATTCTACTATTAACAATTCACAACTCATCTGTCCAGCGCGAAAACCAGAGGAGGTGTAACCAGAAAAACGATCCCAATACACTTTAAATGGACAGTTAAAAAACGCATTTGGAAAAGAAATCCTATTCCTGTTATGACACTGAAAGGGCTAAGGGTTGCAGCCCAAAAAATTTCAATTCATATGATAATTTCAAAATATTCGATACTTATGTCCATGAGTGTACTATTTATCCCGTTTGCATTATTAGTGTGTTGTTAGTTTATAGGTTGCTGTATTAATAATGCAGTGTAACCTCAATAGCATTGCAAAGCATCATCTAATTATGTCCATTAGGTTAATTTAATTATTAGTAGGTATGTATTATTGATATTTGCATTAAACCATTAATTTAACTAAAATGTAAAATCATACTCAATGTTTTATATTGAACTAATTATTTATTAATTTGTATAGAATTTAGAATATAAAATTTTAATTGATTCAAAAATTTATTATTAGCCGAATATAATAATTAATATACAGCGTGGGGCAATAGTGTGAAAAAGTTCAATTACTCGTTTGTCGTAATATATCCGAAAAAAAGTTATTTAGGTAAAACTTGGGGCACAGACAGGACCATAATTTAAAAATATTTTCAAATATACAGGGGCGTGCGTATTGACAGAGTGACGCAAAATTATGTTTTATTAAATGGAACACCCTGTATATTTTTATATTTTTGGATTCTCCTCGATGTCTTCTTTCTTAAGATATGGGATTTTGTGATATTATTCGAGGTAGTTTAAAAGATAATTACGTTTTTTGTTAATTTCGTAGCAATATTCACAACTTGTAGAATTGTAGTGATTTGACATCAAAATTTCTATTTATGTTCAAACGATTTTTAATACAGTCTACTATTGGTGAACAGTGAACATTATTAATACAGCGAAATGTTTAATTTTAGTATAGAAGGTTGGTCGAAAGTCGGATTGAGTATTTTCTTAATTGGAACACCCTTTATTTTAGTATTGTAATGAAATTATATTTTATGGTATATTTTTATTTCTTAGGCTTTCCCTATACTTCTTAGGCTTTCCCCAGGTGCTTTAATTTGTGAGTTATTCGTGATTCTTTAAGCTCAACGTTAATTGCAACAAAAATTACGTGAAATTGTATTAGGTGGCCGTAAAAATATTCAATCAAAAATATAAAAAAACATATTAATCTAGACTCAAGGGGTTCTCAATCTGTGGTACATGTACCACTAGTGGTACATTTCATTATTTGAGGTGGTACACAAAACTCAAAACAGCCCAAAATATCAGCACCACTATTGGCAAAATTATAGTTAATTAGATCACATAGCTAGATAGGTATTTTAGTTAGGTGGTACTAAAAATGATAAAAAGTATTTGGTGATACCTTACTCAAAAAGATTGAGAACCGCTGACTAGACTGATCCTTAATTTATTAATATTGGATGAGATATCCAAATACCTACGTAGTTAAAATTGTTGGGGCGTAAAATATTAATAAAAACAAACACTATTCTACCTAGTTGGCTATGACACTAAATTTGCTTAAATATGTGACATTATAGTATTTTTATATTTCCAGTGGCTTTGTTACCATTACTAATAAGAATTTTCCTAACGAGGAACTAAAAGGGTTTTTGTGCTAGGAAAGTATAACAAAAATGTGCTACTAGTAATAAGAAATTTTGATCAGCGATTCCCTGATTTCATAGATGGCAACAAAGAGAAGAAACTTTTGAAATTTTATTGGAACGGTTTCAACGGACTGGACACTTAGATAAATATTTTCTTGTGTTATATGACAGCAGTATTTTGAAACAAATATATTACATACATTCTTATTTTGTATCAATTAATTCAATTCAACACATTTTTTTGGATACCCTGTATAGTTAATTATATTTATATTTATATTGCTGAATAGAGATCTAAATAGCCCTTCAAAATAAGCTATCACAACACCCCATGCTCATTTAAAAAAATCATCGATTACGTCATCACGTTCAGATGGATGACGTCACTAGTAGATATATATGACAAAAAATTTAAAAATAAAAATGAGCCTGTTTCGATGAACCTGTTTCGGGACTGTTATCTCCAAAATCACCCATTCTCGAGAAAATGAATTTATTCCAACCTAAACGTCCTCAATGTATGTATCCTTTCTAATTATAGTGAGGAAGTTGAATTTGGGCCTTGAAAATGTGTCTAATCCAAAAATCTGAGCCCGTCATAACCAAAACCTGCTAAATCCTAAATTTTTTGTTTTCCCTTTTTTACACAGTTTCAAAGTTCAAGAATCTATTAATGTACAGGCATACGTTTTCGGCTCAAAACTGCGATTTTATGACATTTTTGATGCCACTTTGATTAAGAAATGCCAAATACCTTTTGGAAAATTTATATTTTTAAAGTTTTTTTAGTCTCCTGCAAATTAAAAAAAATGGATCCAGCAGGTTTTGATTCTATGGACCTCATCTCTAATGACAAGGACTGGATAAAAGTAGTTAGATAAAGATCTTTTCGTACAAACGAATTTTTCTCACGAAGGTGACATTAAAATCTTTTTATCACATAGACTTTACCTAGTCACCGCACACGCAGTAAATAGGAGTAGTTTATTTTTATTCCTTAAGAATTTTCACTTCCAGACTCGTCTTTTTTACTCCATTAATTGTTCTCTAAGGATCTCTTGATTGTAAAGGTCCGATTTTCTTTTATTTTCAAGATCCCAAAGATAAAACGGGACGAAGAAAAACTCTAGAGGAACGTTCCTTTTTAGTAATGATTTATTGTAATTCTAACATTGATTTTTAGAAAAGATATACAGAGTGTTCAAAAATTATCCTGGCAAACGAAGATCGGAGATTTCTCAGATAATTTTAATACAATTTAACCCAGTTTACCTAGTCCAAAAATGCTTTCTAAGAGATCTCTTAAAAGATGACGTCCTGTATTTAGTTTTTTTTTAAATACCTCCAGAACGCTTCTATTTAGAAAAACGAATACTGGTACGCCTAATTGCCTTCCAGAGATAAATCTATTCTATCAATGGCAAATTTATAGTACAGATCGTAGGCGTCCATTTTGGATAGGGCAAAGATTATCTTAACGCATAACTTTTTTGTCTTTACCTTTTACAAATTTTTTACTAATAGGTACTTTTGCTTTAAGTTGGTAGCATACACTGTTTTCTCGAAAAATCCATTTTGAATTTGAGAAGAATTTTCAAAAAAAAAACTATTTAGTAAAAAGGAAAACTGGTACGTCTGTTTGTCTTTCAGTGATGGATCGATTTTATTAATTGGGAATTTCTAGAACCGGTCATATGCGTTTATTTTGGGTAGGGCAACATAAGTTTTTTTTCTTTAATTTTTAAGCATTTTTGATACTTAATTATTAAATTGTGAGGTATATATAAAAGTTACTTTTGCATTAAGTCGGTAAAATATATCGTTTTTTTCTTCAAATTAAAAGAAATTAAAAAATTTCAAATCGATCTATTAGAAAACGATGCATCCTACCCGCTTAAAGTAGGGATACCTTTTAGAACTAAAACACTTCACAATTCAATAATCCAGTATTAGAAATGAGAGTTAAGACAAAAAAGTTTTGCTATGAAAAAATTAAGCGGACGCCTATGACCGGTACTAGAAACTCACAATTCATGGAATCGAATTATATCCGAAAGATAAACAGACCTAGCAGTTTTCGTTTTTCTAAATAGAAACGTTCTGGAGATATTTCAAAAACTAATTACACGGCACCATTTTCAAAGAGTTCTAGCTCCCTTCGAAAGCATTTTCGGACTAGGTCATTTGGGTTAAATTGTCTTAAAATTATCTGAGAAATCTACTGTCTTTGTTTGTCGGCAGAGCTTCTACACATCCCGTATATTGTCGCTAATAAACAAAACAAGTGTAAATCTTTAACAAAATGGGCGCTATTAAGGTGTAGCAAACTAATGCCTACACAAAATGAAGAAAGGCTGCGTTGCTCCACATCGGAAGATATAATATGGGGTAATGGATCACTTTTGGTAACTCAGAAAGAAGTAGAAAATTGGAGAAACATAAAGAAAATTATAGAGCTAATCCAGAAATATTGGATAAATAAAAGGAAGAAAAGGAGTTAAGAACAATTTGCCAAAAAGAGCGTCACTTTACATTTTTTCTTCAATATATATATATTTCTTTGTCTCTAATATTTTAAAGACAAAGAAATATGTATAAATATTATTTTTCTAAAATGTTTAAAGTTCTGCGGATTTTAAATAAAGTAATTCCATCAAAATTCAACTTGACAATAAAATTTAGGTAATGTATTGTTGAATGTTTACGCAGCTTTTTCAGCTGTCATGATAAATTGGATAACAGCAGGTTATTTTTCCTTCGTAAAGCAAATATACCACTATTGCAAAGTAAAAATCGCGTATTGCATCAGACAGTCTGAAATTAGGAACATAATTCAAACATAAAACATTTTTCTCCAGTGCCATTCCTAGACTTTTTTTCTGTTTTGAAATATAAAATTAGATCATAAAAATCATTAGATATATGTATAGTAAACCTGGAAATTAATGTGGAAAAAACTAAATACCTACCCATAGGAGCTTAGCTATCCAATATCGAACTAGAGGATAATGAACAAATCACATCCTGTAGTGAATACACTTACCTGGGAGTAATCTTCGATAGAACGGGAAAAGACGATGAGGAAATAAAGAAAAGGGTAACACAAGCTAGAAGAACAATTGGCTGTCTAAATGGAATACTTTGGAGCTCCGAAATAGGAATACAGCGAAAATAGAATATCTATGAAACACTTATTAAAAGCAGCCTACTTTACGGAGCAGAAACTTGGAGAATAACCGACAACAACAGGAAAAAATTAGAAGCTGTAGAAATGGATGTGTTTAGAAGATCATTAGGTATCCCAAGTAGCAATTTTTCGACGCATTGGTTGTCAGTATAAACAAATGCACTGTATACAACGTTGCCACAGTGGACATTCAGTTGTTTCGGCCAACGACCCCTACCCCGACTGACATTACGATGTTACAACGTTAAGTAATATCTTTAGTTATATTGGCAACTAAGTTATTACTATTGTGACAACTACATATCACAGTTAAGTTTTTTCAACAATCGCAATGACTTAAAAACGTTATAATGCTAAACTAATTTACGCCCGTGGGTTTTCTGGCCGACTAAGTAGTTGTCTCTCACAACCCCAGGGCCTTTACGTACAGTTCTAGATGTGTGACACGTTTGCGGCCACTTCTTATTATTTTATATTTTATTTTGCTGGAAATTTTCGATTTATTTAACAACCTGTTTATTTGTTTTTTATTAGCTGGTTTCTCCATTGTCCATTGTTTTATCAGTAGATTTGATAAGCTTAAATCTTTGTATCAACTTTGGTAGACAGGGTTGCCAGGCCAGTTCTTAATCTTTCAGTACTATCCGTTGCAAGGTAATTCGGCTGGAATTCCGACAAAATATGTACTTTTTGTACATATTTTGTTTGAATTCCATCCGAATTATCTTGCAACGGATAGTAGTTTTGCTTTCAAAAAATCAATAGAAATCAGTAGATTTTTTTAGGCCCTGTAAATACAGTAAAACCTGTGTTAACGGTTACCTGTCAAAATCGGCCACTTGTCGCCCGGTTTCATAATCAACTTAAAGTGAACATTAACTAAAGTTCACTTTAAAGTTGACATTTACCCATATATAAATTGTGATAAAGGTAGGTATGCTTTTTCTCATGAGCATTTTTCAGTGCGTCACAGTTTTTCGATTTCTTTCTAACGCATTAAATTGTATGTGACCGAAAAAAGGCACGTCCGTGATTACTTTGGTAATTATTCTAGTTCGGTGATTATTTTAGTTGTCGATAGATGGCGCTATAATAGAAAAAAATTATTTACTAATTATATAATATATCTACGAATATAATCTGTACAATTTATAAGACTATACAAATAAAAGAAAATACCATTTTGTAAATGCAATAAAAACAATTGGTTTGTTTTTATGCTCAATTGCAAATAAAATTTGACAACTGTCAGATTTAACTAAAATGTCATGTTAGAATAAATGTTATAAATGTATATTATCACGGACTTACCTTTTTTTCTATCATTTGTGACGCACTGAAAAATCCTCATGAAAAGATGAACCATACCAACTTACTTAAAATTTAAAATCCACTTTAACTGATTATGAAACCGAACGTTACAATCATTTTAAAAATTCGCCAAACCAATTATATGAAGATTTCCTTATTTAGATCTGGTATTTACCAGTTTCATTTCTCTGTCCATCTATTATCATCATCTACGTCCTGAATCTTATTTTCGGTAATGACATTGGGAAATTGTAACAAAATGTCTGAAAATTAATTTAGAAATGGGGTAAATACTATTAAAAAGCAAATTTTATTTTAGTGATAACAAAATGTTAAAATATACCAAACATCTAATAAAAATCATTGCCTACTAGAATTTTTTAAATATTATCAAAAATATACCAAAACAGTAAATATCTACTAAATGTGGCAACGCTGTTAAGGAGAACGATGCACTTCATTGCACTGGTCACATGACCTATGTCACCCAATGGGTGTTTGGGATAGTCGGCCAGGCCGTGTTTGGTCGGCGATTGGACTTCTCGGTTGTCTCGTGAAGTCTCATCCGTCTAGGGTTGGTAGTAAGGTATATTTTAAGTAATATTGGTAATATTGTTTAATGCACCATTTTGGTTTTTTGGGATGTAAAGAAAATAAAAACACAAAATATAAAAAATGCAGACATTTTCTAATACCTTTAAAAGCACCATCAATACATTAAATTTATACAAAACATCTTTAACATAAATTCTGGCTTTTATATTAAAATTAGGTTTTTTAAATTTGCATATTTTTTGTTAAAAAGGTCACAAAAAATGAGCGCATGTGTTTTTTAAAGGTAGAATATCCATATTTGACGGTAATCTGAGATGCGTTTATAAATTTCACATCAGGTAATTTTGTTTAAGTCCTTATTTATGTATTTATATAAATTTAAATACCTACCTAATATGATGTCAAAATAGTTTACTTTTTATATAGGTAAAAAAACATAACCAGTCCGACTCTTTGAGCAACCATTGCACGCAGGCGCTTTTTATAGTCGCTTCAGTTGTCTTATGCAACGCTTAAGGTTGCCTAGGGAACGTCAAGACAACTCAAAAATCGTCCACCAAATTAGTGCAGAATTGGGTCGTCTTCTAGGCAATAACAACGTTGTAACAAAACGTTGCCACGCGGTAGACAACGTTGTCGCGTCGACAAATTGCTACTTGGGATATCCCGTAGGGAAAGAGTTCGAAATGAGGAAGTAAGACGACGAATTGGAATAGATGGTTACTTAACAACAGACATTGAGAGGAAACAGTTGATTTGGTATGTTCATGTTCAAAGAATGGAGACACAAGATTGCCCAAAAAGATCATGCAGTGGGTACCACCAAACCGCAAAAAACGAGGAAGACCCAAATAGACATGGCAAGAAGGGGTAACCAAAGCAATGAGTACAAGGGATCTTAGAGATGGCCAATGGGATGATAGAAGGACGTGGAAATTAGGCATCGGACAACGTCGAAAGACGTTCTAAAACCGATACATTGATACGTAATAAACCTAACTAACAATAAAAATATGTATCAAATTTGTTAACACTCTTTGAAATAAGTAAGATAATAGTATCAAAAGAGACAAGTATTTGTGTCTCAGCTCTCATTATAACATGGTGAAAAGTCGTGCCAGAAGACAAAAATAATCGGAGTGCCTCTCTCGTTAAGGCTACGGCCAGACAAGCGATAATTTACGCCGCAGTAAGGCTTTGGCCACACAGGCGATTTTTTACGGCGCCGTAAGAGCCGTAAAAATAAGAGCGAAAATGGGTCCCACGGTGAGAATAGTAGATGGCCAGACTGAACTGTAAAATATCGTGCAGCAACATCGAACCGGCCCATCTTTGGCGTCGTGTCACAAACGAAGGAACGAATTCATTTTATCGGCGATATGCCGTAATTTACTTACACGTGTGGCCATGCTTTTCACACCTCTTACTGCCGCGTAATTTTACGGCACTTACTGCTCTTAAGGTGCCGTAAAAAATCGGCCGTGTGGCCAAAGCCTAAGAGCAGTAAAATGGGTTCCACGGTAAGTGTAATGAATGGCCAGACTGAGCTAATAAAATATCGCGCAGCAACATGGAATGGGCCCATCTTCGGCGTCGTGTCGCAAACGAATGGACCAGGGTCCAAATTTGGAGCTCATCTAGCCACAACAATGACCAAAATGTTGCATATATGTTAACGTTAAAACCCGATTTCAGTTAAAACCCGAATTTACTAGTAAAAACCAGTTTTAACTATGGGCTTTAGACAATTCTAGTTTTAACTAGTGAAAACTAGAACTAGCAAATATTTTCAGTTAATTCTACTTCAGACTAAACATATTTCAGTCAAAACTAGTTCTTACTAAACGTTTTAGTAATTTCTAGATTCAACTAAAACTCGGTAAATAATTTGCTACCCCGGTTGTTTGCAAATAATTTCTCTAAAACGTAAAATACTGGACAAGATCGTAAACGTAAAAAACTTAAGTCCTTTGACCACAACGTTGTTATGTTATTGTCTTGCTTCCAGGCTGCTAATATTTTCTTGATGTCTTGGTTAGCTCGCTCTACTGAACCTTGGCTCTGGTTGTGTCTTGGTTTTCCATGAACTAATTTTGCGTTAGGTCAGTATGACATTACCGCATTTATAACTGCATTACCGACCTCTTGGCTATGCTCGGAAAGTAAAATACATGAATATAAAAAGTCAAGAATATATCCCTTATTGCTAAACAACTTCTTCCGCCCTCTTACTTTGTAATGGTTTTAACAAACCAAATTTTCTTAACCCTTATCCAGGCAACACATTTTACTTACGTAACCGGGCAACTCGGGTCCATTGGGCCCACTACTGTTCTTGAATGTACTATTTATATTTACTTATATATTTCTAATATTCTTTTTTGATTTTCGATTAAAGTTAAATTTAAATTGTCTGGATTAAAAAAGGTGCTACTATAGTATGCGGTATACCTCGAGGGTGCGATCTACCTGAAGGATTTGCACAAAATAATAAAATGCAAGAAAACTTTTGTAGAAAAAATATTTTTTTATAAGTAATAAACATTTGGAGCCAAATAAAGACTTAATTAATTAATAAATAAAAACTTTCGTAAATCTACCAGGCCATTTTATTTGAAAAGTGCGGTTGATGTTTACGCATACCCTGGAAAAAGATTACGGTGTTGTTGCCTTTCACTATTGTGTGAAAACCCTTCTGAGAAGAGATTATGGTAATTAGCAGCTCATGTATAAAGTACCGACAAAAACAATCTTTACAAAATAAATAAAACACATAAGTCAGAAGAATATTATTATTTTACTTTTACAAATTAATACTTTGTCATATCGATTTACTATTTTAGTTGGGACTAAGCCACAAGATTAGCTTATTCCCAACTAGAATAGCAAATTGATATGACAAATTAAATTATTATTAAGTATTAGGAAAAAAAAACAATAAAAATAAAAAAACCATAGATTAGTCATTTATTTTTCTTCATTGCAATTCTTACAAACTTTTTAATTATACAGTGATCGTTACACACATTTCTACTGCATATTTCACAAATTTGTTTTTATTTATTTCAAAATATGTATAGGTACCTACCTAACAATTATATTGCATTCCAACAATGATTCTCAGTTTTTAAAATTCATTTAGAATAAATATAACATCTATTGTAAGCGTCCCTTTGATCTTCACATCAAAGAGATGTTTACATTGTTGGTTACACGATTAGACTTTATTATTGGATTTCCGGAATCATAAAAGTCGTTTAGATAATCCACCAAAACATTACGTGACTGCCAGATTAACTTCTGTAAAAAAGATTTAGACTTTAGGTATAAATACAAATAGGGTCTGACTGGCCCGTGTTGCCCCTTTACGTGACAAAATTCTTTCGACGCAATAATTTCAAAAAGATAATGAATGTTTTTAATAGCTCATGACTATGTTGAAGGAAACATACTTCTAAACAAATTCAGTGATGCATAAAATTCAATAAAAATTTTTTTATCAGTTTATAATAAAAGCACTGGGGTCTCGGGCCCGTTGGACCCACCTTGCCCGGATAAGGGTTAAATGGTCTAGATAAACCATAATAAACTTGTAGCTATGATCCTCTTGTGATTGCATATCGATCAAATCTACCTAACAGCGACTATTCATTTCTGAATGCAATCTAGGTTTCGACACAAGACCAATCTTCGCTTTACTCATCTTCCGTTGGCAAGTTTTACAAATTGATATAAAATTATTAAACTTATCAATTGTTATATTTGCGTATTTTCTGGCGGTTTCAGTCTTCAACCTATCGCAGCTTCCATGACCAATAGCAACGTGGGCTGCTTCAATTATGTCAAAAATACCTTCAGCAGGTATGCTCTTCATGCTTTTGGTCTTAACATTGTAGTGACTTTCTACTCGTTCTGTTCCTTTTGTAAGATCTTTTCCAAAAAACGTTCTTTCCACATTCTTATATCTCTGCTCTGAACCTGATCTTCGACATTATCACTCATGGTGAATAATACACAGTAGTGTAATATGTATAACCAATAAAAAGGATGCAGGAAAATCAACAGTTGCACACACTAGTTTGTTACCGATCGGCCGCCTTCGTCGCTAACCCTACCCCAAATCGTATTTTTGTCTCTTTTCGCAACTATTTTAACTGATATTCCCTAGTAATTACAGTAAAAACTAGTTTGAACTAGTATAAACTACTCTAAATGCAATTTATTCGGGATTTCTATTTTTGCCTGAATTTAGCAGTCAAATGTAGTTTTGACTAGTTAAAACTTGAATTGTCTAAAGCGCATAGTTAAAACTAGTTTTTCCTAGTAAATTGGGGTTTTAACTGAAATCGGGTTTTAACGGTAACATATACATCTCGCGACACGCCGTAATTTACATCCCCGTCTGACCATGTTTTTTACTGCAGCTACTGCCGCTTCATTTTACTGCTTTTACTGCTCTTGCAGCACCGAAAATGATCGCTTGTCTGGCCTTAGCCTAAGATGTTAAAAGTAATCTCGGTTCCTCGCAAAATTAGTGGAAGCTGTAATTGGAGTGAAAAGGTTTGGCATATTATATGTCTTAGGAGCTCATAATATAATCTACCGATAAAGAACTAACACTTAGTGTATACAGTTAACATAACTTAGGTATATTAGTGTGGGCAACATTGTACAGATACACTATCGTATTTTTAGTTTCGGGTCATTTTCATTAGTTTCAGTTCTATGATCTTTCACCATTATTTACTATTCAAATTTCACCATTATTTAATTTATTAGGTATATTTGGAATAAATTTATTAAAATCACTTCTCTCTTTATATTCATTGGTCTACAATTAACCATTTTAGGAAGCAATCTCGCTGGTACGTTAGGTACCTATATAGCTAATTACTTTTCTCAGCGAACTAGCCCTATACAATCTGAGATTCAGTAATAATTTTATAAATGCGGGGTCCATTTACTAACCTCCCAAAGCTATTTTAAGCATCCTTCTGTAACACCACATTTCAAAGGACTGTAGCTTATTTGTATGTTCTTGCTTCAATGTCCATCTTTTCAAGTCCATATTACAATATCGAAAACACGTAGCATCCCAAAGCTCTTACTCTCAGTTCTAATCTAAGGTCTTTGTTGCAAATAATTGTTTTCATTTTTACAAACGCATTTCTTGCTATTTCTATCTTGGCCCTTTTTTCTGTTGTTTAATCATTATTGTCAGAAATCCAGGATCCTTATTTGTATTATTTACTTGAGACTGCGGGCTCGCGTGCCTATTGCCAGACAACAAGTTTTCGAAAAATTTTCTCATTACTATCAATTTTTATTCTCACTCTCCTGTGATATTAATGTCGATAATTTTTGATTATTTTATTCACAGAAATTCTGACCAAAAGAAAGCTACAGAAATAAAAATTACAGCTATACTTTTTGATAATTTCCTTTCGTCAACCATTACGTCAGATGCCCTTCGTTACTACGCAAAAATGAACATTCAGTGATATTAATGACAATAAATGTTTTACAACTTTTCACAGACAACACCAAGAAACAGGTATAGCAAATATTCAGGTGAAGATATCAATAAAATATTATGTAGTTAAAATGATTTAACAAGACAGTATTATTCATGAAATAATCTTAACGAATTATTCCTCGAGCTCATAAATTATCGATTTTTTTTGCCCTCGCGATACTTTGACATAATTTCACTCCCCTTTGGGTCGAGAAATTGAAAGTGTCAAAGTGTCACTGGGGATACAGATCGATAATTTTAGAGCTCTCGTGTAATAATTACTACTGATTATTTCATTCATAGGAGATTCTGACCAATAGAAAGCTACAGAAATAAAAATTAAAGTGATAATTTTTGATAATATCCCGTCGTCAAGTATATTACGTCAGACGTCCTTGTAAATGGTATATAATAATTTATTTAAAAATTGTTTCTGAAAAAAGGTCCAAGTTGGACTCAAAATAGGTACATCACAAGTACCTACATCACAAACAAACGTTTTCGGACTAATCAGTCCATCATCAGGTTAGACCTAGAAATAAGTACACCACTGTATAATAATGAAAAAATTGAAATTTTGACTGTTGAGGGTTAAGAAAACTAAGACATGTGGTTACTTACTCCAGATCCAAAGCGGTTGAAACTAGCTACTGAGGTAGGTCGAATGACCAATATAAAATTTTAGAGATCTAGCCTACATTGAAAACGACAATAGCTCGATGTTAACAGGATAAAGTATTTTAAATCAACATGGTGTCTTCATCTTAGCTTCATGGTTGGGTTGAATACAGTAGGAAACAGACTGATTGAAATTTGACATTAAATAATTATTGACAAGACCTTCTAGATAGGGAATTTTTTGTGTTTAAAAATTAGTTTGTAAAGAGAAAGCACATTCTAATTAAATGAATTTAATTAACTATTTAAATAAATAAAAAGAAAAGAAAAGCAGTTTAAATTTAGAATAGCATAAAATTCATAATCCTATGAATATTGAAATGCTATGAATATTCAATATTCATAGGATTATCATAAATAAGTCTGTGCTATTATAAATTTAAACTGCTCTTCTTTTTATTTATTTAATAGTTAATTAAATTCGTTCAATTAGAATTTGCTTTCTCTTTACATAATAATTTTTACACACATAATATCCCCTATCTAGAAGGTCTTGTCAATAATTATTCAATGTCAAATTTCAATCAGTGTGTTTTCTACTGTCTTCAACCCAACAATGAAGTTTGAAGTAGAGATCAAGACACCATGTTGATTTAAAATACTTTATCCTCTTAACATCGACTTATTGTCGTTTTCAATGTAGCCTAGATGGCTAAAATTTTAGATTGGTAAGGTCATTCGACCTACCTTAGTAGCTAGTTTCAACTGCTTTGAATCTGGAATAAGTAAACACATATCTCTGTCTCAGTACTTAACCATAACCTTTTAAAATCATCTATTTTGAAAGAAATGAAATTAAAGCTTTTGATTCAAGTTTTTCTTTGTTAGTTTTATAATTCAAAATATAATGAGCTATTTTATTTTATTTTATGACAGTATATTATTACAAAAATCACTTTAGTTCATGAACTTTAGTATTTATTTTTCATGTCTGTACCGTTGACTTAATAAAATAGTGACAATTACAAAGTATTACTGAGGCAGCGATATGTGTTAGTTTTCTTAACTTTTTCAATAGTCAAAATTTCAACTTTTTCATTATTATACAGTGGTTTACTTACTTCTAGGTCTAACCTGATGATTAGTACGAAAACGTTTGTTTTCTACAGCCAGGTTAGCACCCTACTGATAGACGTTAAAACCATAGCTCATAGAAACAGGATTATGCCTCGGAACAGGAATGATTTCATTACGACGACCAACGCGAGAAAAAGGACAACGAATTTATGGAAAAAGAAAAATATACTTCGGATCGGTACTTGGAATGTAAAGTCTCTAAACACAAGAGAGCAGGAAATCACAAAAGAGCTTGTAGAAAAAGATATACACATATGTGCACTACAAGAGACAAAGAAAAAAGGAAAGGGTCAAATTATGCTGGATGACTATCTGATGATTTACAGTGGTGTTGCAAAGGATACAAGAGCCAAGGAAGGAGTCGCACTGCTAGTTCACAGAAAATTTGTACACCAAGTACAAGAGTGCCGATATATCTCCGAAAGAATAGTTAGTGTAAAAGTCAAACTGGATGTCAAGCCTCTGAACGTGATAGCGATCTATGCACCTGAGAACAACAGGGATGCCACCATAAGAGAAAACTTCTATGAACACCTTCAGACTGTAATAAACGAGATCCCAAATGATGAATATATAATCATTATGGGCGACTTTAATGCCCGTGTTGGCAATGACACAGTTCCGGGAATAAAACAACGATATAATGAAAACATCAGAAATGAAAACGGAGACCTTCTGACGGACCTCTGCAGCATAAATGAAATACGAATTAACAATACATTTTTCCCTCACAAAGAACAATACAAATACACTTTTGAAAACACTAGAGGACAAAGATCTATGATAGACTATATTCTGTCGAATAGAGAGTTACACGCGTCTCTAATCTTGGATGTAAGAGCACTAACATCAGCAGAAATAGGAAGCGATCATAAATTGGTATTGTGCAAAATCAGAATGAAAACACATCTATGTGATAACAAAACAGCAGGATACACCACCAAGATTAAAGTCGAAAGCTTACAGGACGACTCCACCAGATACCTATTCCAAAAAAGACTAACGGAAAAAAGCAGCAACATGTATATCACAGAAAGTGATGGAGTCGAAGAAAGCTGGGCAAAAATTAAGTCTAATATCTTAGCCTCAGCCAAGGAAGTTCTTGGTGAAAGAAACATTAATAAAAATAAATCGCTTCCAAGACGAAGAACTCCATGGTTTTGTACAGAAGTGAAGGAAAAATGTAAAGAGAAGAAAAAAGTCTACCTAAAATACATGTCAACTAAAACACAAGAGGCATACGATAATTATAAGACCATAAGAAACGAAACACATTCAGTAGTAAGAAGAATAAAAAACGATCACTGGGAACGTTTTTCGAAAGAAATGGAACATGATTTTTATGGTCTCCAAAAGGAAATATGGCGCTTTATAAGAGGTCAAAGAATGGAGGTAAAGGAACTAATAGAACCAAAACACATAGAAAAGGATACATGGATTGACTATCTAAAAAAGCTTTATGCAGAGGAAGAACAAATAATGCTAGAACCGGAAACACCAGAAATTACCACAGATGAAGATGTTAATATAAGTGCACAGGAAGTACGAAAAACACTCGAAAAGCTGAAGAACAGAAAAGCTGCAGGTAAGGAAGGAATACCAAACGAACTACTAAAATATTGTGGAGCAGCAATGACAGAACAATTAACAACATTAATTAACAAAATCATAAAACACGGTAAAATACCGGAAGAATGGAGAACGAGCGAACTAATCCTACTATTCAAAAAAGGAGATAAAAAGCAGCCAGAGAACTACAGAGGTATCAACTTGTTAAATACTACCCTAAAACTTACAACTAAAATCTTATAAGACGTAGTGAATCAGAGGATAAGTTTAGCAGATGAACAACAGGGTTTTCGTACTGGAAGATCGTGTACAGATGCAATATTCGTCATAAAGCAAATTACTGAGAAATCACTAGAGTATAATAGACCAGCATTTCTATGTCTGATTGACTTAAAGAAAGCATTTGACAGAGTAAGACTCAGGGATGTAATCCACCTTCTGTATAATGGAGAAATCCCTCTAGATATCATAAAAACTATTGAGAACATCTACCAAAATAACAAGATGGAAGTCAGAATAGATGGACAACTTACAGAACCTGTAGATATAGGCAGCGGAATAAGACAGGGAGACTCATTGAGTCCTCTGCTTTTCAATTTAATCATGGATGAAATCATCAAAAACGTCAACAAAGGAAGAGGATAGAGAATGGGAAACAAAGAAGTAAAAATACTCTGCTACGCAGACGACGCAATATTGATAGCCCAAGATGAAGATAGTCTGCAAAGATTAGTCCACAGATTTAACATAAGAGCAAAAGAATTCAATATGACAATTTCATCTCAAAAAACTAAAACTTTAGTAATCAGTAAAGAACCAATCAGATGCAAAATAGAAATTGATTGTATCAGTATTGAACAAGTAATGGAAGTAAAATACCTTGGAATTACATTGTCAAGTTACGGAGACCTAGACAAAGAAGTGAGAAATCAAGTACAAAAACCAAATAGATTGGCAGGATGCCTTAATAACACTATATGGCGAAACCGACATATTTACACTGAGATGAAGTCAAGAATTTATAAAGCCAGTGTAAGACCAATAATGACATATGCATCAGAAACAAGACCCGATACAGCCACAACACAAAGACTACTGGAAACGGCAGAGATGAGAGTACTGAGAAGAATTACAGGAAATACACTGAGAGATCGAAAGAGGAACGAAGATATTAGAAGACAATATAACGTACAGTGTATAAACGAATGGACACTAAATAGAAAAAAAGAATGGAACAACCATATAACCAGAATGGGGGAGACACGTGTGGTCAAAATAGCACGAGATAAATCACCAATCGGCAGAAGAAGTATCGGCCGACCGCGCAAAAGATGGAGCGACAACCTTCCATAGAGGTATCAATCCGCCAATGAACAAGCAGAATTGCTTATAAAGAGGAAGAAGAAGAAGAAGAAAACGTTTGTGATATACTTGTGATGTACCAACTTTGAGTCCAACTTGGATCTTTTTTAGATACAATTTTTAAATAAACTATATACCATTTACAAGTTAAGATTGTTCCTTCTTTAGTAATTTTTATTATGGTATACACCCAATGAGAGGGATTAATTCCATTTTATATTAATAAGATATTAGTTAAAATGATTTAAAAAGACAGTTTTATTCACGAAATAATCTTACCGAATTACTCTCGAGCTCCTAAAAATTATCGATTTGTTTTGCCCTCGTGAAACTTTGACATAATTTCACTCCCCTTCGGGTCGTGAAATTAAAACTGTCAAAGTGTCACTCGGGATACAAATCGATATTTTAGAGCTCTCGTGTAATTACTACTGATCATATTTCATTGTTTCTGAAGTTTGGTTAAACCTAAAGAAATAAATAAAATTCTATATTTACAATTAATTATGATATCCAAACTAATTAAAAGTTCATTCTCTCTCTCTCTCTCTCTCTCTCTCTCTCTCTCTCTCTCTCTCTCTCTCTCTCTCTCTCTCTTTTCGTTTCCCCATTACTGAGGATCGTGATTTCTTCACATATTCCTATCAATGTTTCTCCATTGGTCTCTATCTTCAGCTGCTCTAAGAGCTTCGCAGAATGAGTTTCCAGCTGAATGCTTTATTTGGTCAGACCATCTAGTTGGTGATCGTCCTCTTGATCTTCTCCCAGGAACGTTTCCAGAAACAATTAATCTCTCCAAACTGTCGTCACCTCTGCGAACCACGTGAAAAGTTCATTAACTGAAAAGCTCGTTAACTGAAAAAGTTCATTACTGAATAATAATCTCGGAAAGGTAAGAACAACCAGAATTTTAGACAATTATACAGGTTGTTTCATTAATAATTGTCCATATAGTAACTGGAGAAACCTTAGCACAAAATACGAAGATTTAACCTAAACACTTTTTTTTCAACTCCTTTATTCTGCATTCTATCAGTAATGACAATAAGCGTCTTTGTTGATAAATAATTATGACATGTACATGATGCTCCATTAAGCACCCTGTTTTATAATGTAGCTATTGCTAACTTTGTGGCATTACCTCTAATATTTACAATATGTTATTATTTACAAAGATATATACATTACTAATTACTTAAACCTATTAATTAAGTCTCTTGGTTTGAATTTTTTTAATCTTCTTTCTTCATGTAAGTCTTCAAACAACCGCTTGGCTAACTCGTTAGGATGTTCAGACACTCTTTCGCGATATGTTGCACTATATTCACTTGTCACCTCTTGCACTGTTGGAACTGCTAAGTCTCGTTGGGTCACGTAGTTGGGTAAGTAGTATGGAGCATCAAGAATCAGCCTTATCGTCTTGTTTTGGAACCTCTGTATTATATTTAGGTTGCTATTAGAAGCTGCTCCCCAGAGCTGGATACCGTAGGTCCAAATGGGCTTTATAATGGCTTTGTAGACCAGTAGTTTGTTTTCTAGAGACAACTTCGAGTTTCTGCCGATAATCCAATACAGACGGCTTAGTTTTAGTCCTAACTGTTTGCGTTTAGTGAAAATATGTTTTCGCCATGTTAGTCTTCTGTCTAGGTGGATTCCCAAGTATTTAACATCTTCGGCTTGAGGTAAATTGTTGTTGTTAAGTTGTACTGGTGGGCAAGTTTCTTTACGGAGTGTAAATGTTACATGTGTAGATTTTAGTTCGTTAGCTTTCATGCGCCATTTCGACAGCCATTTTTGTATCTTGTTAAGGCAGATTTGAAGTTGTCTTGATGCAATCTTTGGGTCTTCGTGTGAAGAAAGAGCAGCTGTATCGTCCGCAAATGTGGCTATTGTAACCGTCGGTGTAGTAGGAAGATCACTTGTGTACAACAAATACAGGATAGGTCCGAGTACACTGCCTTGTGTTACCCCTGATTTTAGGCGTTCAGAGAAGAGTATTCTTGATTTTGTCTGACAAGGAAGTGTCTATTGGTTAGGTATGATTTTAGTAACAGGAAGTGGGGATATGGAAGTAGCTTTTTAATTTTGTAGAAGAGTCCAATATGCCAAACTTTATCGAATGCTTGTGACATATCAATAAATGCAGCAGAACAATAACGTTTTTGTTGGAAGTCATCGTTAATCTTGTTAACTATTCTATGTACTTGTTCGATAGTGCCATGTTTGTTTCGGAATCCAAATTGGTAGTCTGGAATTAAGTGCATCATTTCTGTTATCGACTTCAGCTTTTTGACGTATATTTTCTCGAAAATTTTGGAGATAGTTGGTAGCAAGCTAATAGGTCGATAAGAGGTAACTTCTTCTAATTTTTTGCCTGGTTTAGGGATCATTATTATTTGTGCTACTTTCCAAATCTTTGGGTAGTACCCTAGTTTGAGGACGGCATTGAAGATATATGTTAGTAATTTAAAGCATTTGGGTGTTGATTCCTGAAGCACTTTTCCTGTGATAAGATCATATCCTGGTGATTTTTTAATGTCAAGTTCATTCATTATTATATTTCTGGTTTCACTTACTAGAATTTTTTTTACAGGCAGGTCCATTTGGAAGGGTGCATTAAGTGTTTCGTCTATTTCATTATCTTCTGAATGCTGCTCTGGATCGTATGGATGGAATACTTTTTTTAAGTGTTCAGTAAAGACTTCTGATTTTTCTTTGTCATTTCTTGCCCATTTATTTCCGTTTCTAATTGGAGGATTAAACTGTTGAGGTTGTTTAAGCTTTTTTGTAGCCCTCCATAGTGCGTAGTCTGAGGCTTCCGTTGGGGTTAGAGATTCTAAATAATTCTTAATGTTTTCATTTTTACTGTTCGATAATGTCTGTTTTAATTCTGTGGTAGCTCTGTTATATTTTCTTCTATTTTCTGGTGTTCTGTTTTTCATCCATTGTTTTCTCAGTTTTCTCTTAATATTTATTTTCTCTTTAATTGATTGGGGTAGTTCGTTTCCTTCTCCTTCTCGGTATATTATTGGAGTTGCGTTCCATGCAGCTTGTTGGATTTTTGTCGTTAGGTCTTCTGTCGCGACGTCTATACCATTTTCTGTTTTAAGTGGTATATTTAGTGATATTAGGTTATTTAAATTGTTTCTGTATTCATCCCAATTGGTTTTTTTATTATATAATGTAGGGGGCATTTCTTTTTTTAAGATCTTTGAATGTATTGTGATTATTATCGGGGAGTGATCGGAGGACAGGTCATCAGATGTGGTCACCTTGCATTTTTTAATATCTAGGCCTTTGATGGTTGCGAAGTCTAACAAGTCTGGAAGTTTGTTGATGTCTGATGGCCAGTAAGTAGGTTCATTAAACCTAAACACTTAAATAAAATATGGTTCCTTACTGAGTTACAGGGTGTTTTATCTAAACATTTAAAAATTATTTTTGCTCATCATTTTAAAACTATTCGACGTATCCTTTTCATACTTGGCAGAAAGTGCGACTACTATACATCCTACCAAATTATGATAAACAAACGTTTCTAGCTACTACCAGTGGCGTACGACAGGGATGGTGAATGGTTGACCCTTTTTAAATTCTACGCCACTGGAGGAATTACTATTTTAGTGCTATTTTTCGATTCTCCAATACTTTCTACGTAAATAATATACTCTTCATTGGTTACGATAAAGTCATTAGTTTTCGAGATATTTGAAGTTAAATATGAAACGGCACAGTTATTTTGACTAATTTATGATATGATTCTTATGATTAAAATTTAAAAATTATTTGTACCCAGTACTTTAAAACTATTTAGCGTATCCATATCATACTTGGCACAAAGTGTAAGTATTGTACACCCTACTAAATTAAGATAAATAAACGTTTCTAGCTACTACCAGAGTCGTACGACAGGAGGTAGTGGCAGTGATTTTGGAGTAATTTTTTCATTGTCCAATACTTTTTAGGTAAATAATATACTCTTTATTCGTAACAATAAAATTATTAGTTTTCGAGATATTTGAAATTAAAAATGAAGCGACACATTACAATAATCAAAATGACCGTATCGTTTCATTTTTAACTTCAAAGATCTCGAAAACTAATGACTTTATCGTTACGAACGAAGAGTATTTTGATAGAAAGAATTGGAGAATCTAAAAATTTAATTAAAATAGCAATTCCTCCAGTGGCGTAGAATTTGGAAAGGGTCAACCATTCACTTTCCCCCGTCGTACGCCTTTGGTAATAGCCAGAAACATTTGTTTAACATAATTTAGTAGTTTGTATAGTACCTATACTTCCTGCCAAGTATGAAAAGGATACGTCGAATAGTTTTAAGATACTGAACAAAAATAATTTTTAAATTTTTAGATAAAACACCCTGTAACTCAGTAAAGAACCACATTTTATTTAAGTGTTTTAGGTTAAATCTTCGTATTTTGTGCTAAGGTTTTTCCAGTTACTATATGGACAATTATTAATGAAACACCCTGTATAGGTCAGCCTGTCTAAAAGTTTTAACTAATTCTGTAAACCCTTTGGATATTTAAAAATTTTATATTTTAATATACCAATTACACTAGAAGTATTTTCTTTAAAATATTTGACATTGCACCTTTACTAGCACGATGACGCCCATGATATCTGACATTTTTCTGATTATCCTCACAGGCAACAAAAATAAAATATATCCCATGAATATATCTTAGATACTTTATATGCTAATGTTTCCTTCTTTTTTGCACAAAAGTTCTGGGAAGGGTACGAAGACAGCAATAAAAAATCTTTTGTTTTATTGAATAGAGCACGAATGCTGAAAGATTTATGAAAAACATCAGAACTCATCGCCCCGCTCGAAGAAGATAAACTTTTGCAGGTGTCGACATTATTGGTCCGTGTCGACATTATTGGTCCGAGAGCTGTTAGACATTTTTGGGTAGGTATTTGAAGCAATCTGAAAATTTTTCAGGTAACTCTTACATGATAGTCTAATATCTGGCTGAAAGGTAGCGGTCATTTTCCCTAAAAATCTATCCTCCCCCAAAGTTAAAAAATAATAAAAATTTTTTTGATGTGACTTTAAAGTTATTTTAATTATTCAAATTAATATAAAGGAACTAGAGTCCTTTTCATGAGCATTTTTCAGTGTATCACAAATGATAGAAAAAAGGTAAGTCCGTGATAATACCAACGAACTGTCAACACTGATGGAATCGCCATAAAACGAAGTCAATGGCGCCAGGATGAGATAGAAGATAATCAGGTAAAGGAGGAAAGATAATCGGACAGTGCTAGTCAGGTACGTTGTAGTTGTAACAAAATTTTACCTGAAAATTCTCTGTCTCTCTCATGTCTCTCTAGAAGTGCTAGAACCTCTCTCTTGTATGTTGGCGCCTATCTCGCTTCACTGTTGGAATGGGACGGGGCCATTCCATCAGTGTTGACAGTTCATTGGATAATACACATTTTTATGATATTTATTCTTACATGACATTTCAGTTAAATCTGACAGTTGTCACGTTTTGTTTGCAATTTGGCATAAAACAAATCAATTGTGTTTATTGCATTTATAAAATGATATTTCCTTTGATTTGCATAGTCTTATAAATTTTACTGATTTTATTCGTAGATATATTATATAATTCGTAAGTAATTTTTTCTTCGAATATAGCGCCATCTATCGACAACTAGAATAACTAGAATAAATGTTATAAATGTCTGTAATCACAGACGTGCCTTCTTTTCTGTCACATACAATTTAATGCGTTAGAAAGAAATCGAAAAACAGTGACACACTGAAAAATTCTCATGAAAAGAACTTTACAATCCAGGCGATATGCGAGAGATTTTAACTGTGCAAGATGCTTTCGTGGGAACCCAAAGATTATTTTCAGGGGGTGCATCTGAACTTCAGTGGGATTTCATCTGAATATATACATACTGTTAACCAGTATAAAGTATTAGTATACTTGTATAAGCTATATACTTTGACACGTATGCAACACAACATGAGAAAGGAAAAAAATATTCAACTGTGAAGGATACCTAAGCTTACCTTCAGCAATATTTTCGAAATTCTCTTTGGTTCTTTCATGAATGATAGCATCATAAACTGATTGGGGAAAATAATCTCCCACAAACCAATTAAATTCCAATTTGTCCATATTTAGTATCCATCCGTTTCAGTGAGGAGTTAAAGAACTGAAGAATTGCAAATTGCAACTGCTCGTGATATATACTATATTCTTAACAGCTGTTGTCTTAATTCAATTTTTGCACGGTGGCAAAGTAGACGAATAACACTTTTTGAAATTTTTTTAAATAGACCAGGGTAATAAGCTAGAAATAGACCATGTTCGGGACACTCAAAGATCCAGGTTGCTGACTACTTTTTTAGTTATTGTAGACCTATAGGATGAAAACCTACCTGTTTTCTGCCTAGAGTTCGCGTCCGTTTTTTAATTATTAACAAATCCTTTCAAACACCCCTTTCAAATGCTAAACAGTTGACATAAAATTACAAAATTTATTTTTTTTTGTACATTAAAAAACCTACAAAATGCAGATTTTTTAAAGTTATCAAGTTTATTTGTTGCTACGCAAACTGCAAAATAAGTGAAAATCGTTATTTTTTCATAACTTTTACTAAAAATAACTACCTTAGAACTTTAGTGTTTCACCCAAAGTTGCATATTGGGGTACTTAACAAACCCTCAAAATTTGAGACCGATCCATTAATTAGTTTGAGAGTTATTCTAATTGTTTATCCCAGAGACCTTTATTTTGCAATAACATAAGACAGAAAATAATGAAAATAGAGCAATTCTGGGTATGCCAAATGAAAGTAGAAAACTGATACTATCAAAATGTACTAAAAACGATAAAAAGATTATCTAATAAGTCAAAAATCCTAATGCCAAATTTGTGAAATTTTGTAGTTTAAAAATATTTAGAATAACTTTAAAAATATTGTCTGTAGAATAAGTCATTTTACATATTAGAAAATCTGGTATATATTTTACACGAATTTTTAAAAATATAGTTTAACTGGTGACTAGTCGTGTTAAGTGAAGAGGGAGCTGGGAGCCGACAAATGCACGAGTTCAAAAACTAAAAAAGCAACTTAAAACTAATATCATTTTCTATATCTCGGGATCTACTGAATATATTTTGCTCGTTCTTTTTTTAATTTGTATGCATTTTTTCTGTACATTACAAATACGTAATTGGTCTAGACATTTATTAATTAATAAACAGTCTAATTTGTTAAAAAAAAATTTGAAAAAATAATTTTTCTCCAAAATCCATGATTTAAATCATACTATCCCTATTAATCATAGAAAAAGTTAAGGTTTACTTTAATACATAAATTATCTTCAATAAATAAGTATATAATAATAATCATATTATTTATTAAAGTGTACTTTAACTTTTTCTGTGATCATTAATGATACTATTAAAAAAATAGGTTTTTGTAAAAAAAATATTTGTTCAAGAATTGTTTAAATAAATTAGACTGTTTATTAATTAACAAATTTATAAGCAAATTGCATATTTGTAATGTACGTAAAAATTACATACCAATTAAAAAAAGAAAGATCAAAATCCACTGAGTTGTTCCGGAGATACAGCAAATTATATTCGTTTGAAATTGCTTTTTTGGTATTTTAACTCGCTGGATTTGTAGGTTCCCCCTAGTAATCGTTTGCACTACATTTTTGAGCAATCGTAGAGGGTGCTGTGAAGGTATATTGTTTGTACAAATTTGTTAAGAAAAAATACAAATCCCCTTCTTTAAAATGGCATTAATGAGATTCCTTAATTATTATAAACAAATTAGCTGTCAATTAAAAAAAACATATGGCTAACTTTGTCCCAAATGAGCCCAGGCTAAATTTTTTTATTTGAAAATTCGTGTTACAATACTATCTTTTCGAATATATAAAAAGATTGTTTCTACGGACAACATTTTTAAAGTTACTCTAAATGTTTATAAACTACAAAATTTTAAAAATTTGGCATTAGGATTTTTGACTATGTTAATAATTTTATTATCTTTTTTTAATACATTTTGATACTATCACTCTTCTAGTTTTATTTGGCACACTCAGAGTTGCTCTATCTTCATTATTTTCTGTCTTATCTTACTGCAAAATAAAGGTATCTGGGACAAAAAATAGAATAAGTCTTAAACTAATTAATGGACCAGTGTCAAATTTTGAGGGTTTGTTAAGTACCCCAATGTCCAACTGTGGGTGAAACAGTAAAGTTCTAAGGTAGTTTTAGTAAAAGTTATTAACAAATAACCATTTTCAATTATTTTGCAGTTTGCGTAGCTATAAATTAACTTTTAACTTTAAAAAGTCGGCATTTTGAAGATTTTTCAATGTTCTAAAAAACTGAATTTTGTAATTTTATATCAACTATTTAGTTTTTGAATGGAGTGCAAAAAATCGAAAATATCGCGATTTTTGCACTGAACTGTTAAGAATTAAACGCGAACTCTAGGCAGGAAACTGTAACAAAAATAAGAAAACTTCTGTTGGAGTAAAAGTAAAAAGAAAGATATAGGTACTCCAACAGAAGTAAGGAAAAAAAAAGAAAAGACTAGGTAACTAAATAGTTGTGGCTATTGTGAAAATAAAAATGAAGGGGCTTCAGCAGTGAAGCCGAAGTCGGAAAAAATAAAAAAAATACTACTTTGCAGTAGTACTGAAGAAAGGGGAATTAGAAGGGATAGAAGTAGAAGTGGGAAGAGACAGAGGCAAACTGAATAGAGTTGGCTAGCAAGAGATGCAAGAAAACCACTTGACACTCAAGGATGGATACGGCTCGTTTGCATGCCTGTCGAAGAACAGTAGCTCTATATAGATAGTAATGATGACTAAAAGATGAAATAATAGAATAAGAATAATGTACTGAAAATGAATGGAGATGAATAATGACTAAAAACGAACAAAATAAATAAAACTAACTAATCATGGGCGCCATGAAAATGATCTTCGATCATTTTCCCAGGTATCTTACACTGCTTTCAAATCTTAAATATATTAAACCTGTAATAATGAACATAAAGGAATAATAAAATAATTGATATACAAAATAAATACATATTTATTAAAAATAACTAACAGATTTTTGACAATCTCTGAGTTACACAAGGTGTATATCATGTGACTCTTAAATGACATAAGTTATACAAAAAGTTATCTCTAAGATAACAACAATAATGTTATCTGTTACAAAATTACAGGTATAAGTACCTCTTACTTACATATAGTGTACAAAATTACATAAGTCTTCTACCAAATGGTTATAGTACGCCTGCTACGTACAACTAAATGAAACTGACAAAGATGAAAATACTACAAATAAATAGGCCCAAGCCTCACTAAGGGAAAATACAGTAATGAATAAATAAAGTTAAATATACAATTGACTAAAGTAGAAATGAAGTTGAGATAAATACCGACGATGACCTAAATTAACCGAACAAATGGAATAAAGCGAATAACAGTAAAATATTTGGGAAACAAGCTAGTAATATTAAAAAATAAATTTACCCGAATTACATAAACCAATATCAAAGCAATAATAAAGCATTAAAAACCTAATTTTCTCTAGGCTTATTCCTGTGCACAAGAAGTTACCGTAGATACAAAGTTTGGGAACCAAATAATCTAATATACAAATATGTCAAAAAAAACCAGAGGTAACCTAAATCTGGAAAAAAAACATAGTGTATTTAACAGATAGTCTGAAATATAAAAAAAAACCAATAGTTACTAAAACACCTCACTAAATGTTCCCAAACGAGGTTGCGGTTGCATCCTAGAAAATGATGCACCAGGATGGTGCGACCCCATGACTCCTATAGGCCCAGGTGTCAAGACGAAAATTGAGCTGGAACGCTCCCATAGCTTGCTCCCAATTAGACATATTCCCAATGGTGACTTGACTGTGGCTGTAGTGGTTTCTCTAGGTGGTCAAATAAGGTCTATGACTTCATGGTAGGGTTTCTCCCAAATGGCTAAAAAACATTCCCAGTTTTATTTCTCATTTTAAACATGAGCAAAAAGTAAAGGGAAGAAGAAATAATTGAGGAACTTTTTAGAAGCAATAGTATAGAAAAACCGACCATTAAAACTGGAACAAAAACCAATCTCAGGTAACCTTGAACTGTTTTGAGTGTGAATACATGGACAAATGACATTGAAATGATTTATTTGAGGAAATATCTGTAAAAATATATTGAATTTATAAAATATTGGATGTTGAATAATTTAAAACCTACAGAGAAATGGTAATTATTTTCAATATTAATTTGAGGACTTCAAAAATGTTTGGTTATGTAAAACCAAAAACCACATTAATATAAAAGATCGATATAAAGATAATATAAAGATCGAAATAATCTACATCCTTCCCTTAATAGATTGACTAAGAAAGTTTAAAAATGAACCAAGTATATCAAATGTTCCATAACAAAAAACAAGGCTATACATAAAAAAATTATTATGAAAAAGTAGATCTCACCGAATGATTCCTATTTAGACTCCAACAGGAGTTGTCACCCACATGTCTCCTCACTCCAGACAATCCTTGGTGGTAACTTTTTACTTTACTTTAAATTGCTTGATGTTATAAAATAAGTTGGATGAAATCATCCGCCATTCTATATGGTACCTCTATTCGACACAACAGCCAACAGTCAAGTAAAGAACGAGAGGCGCTTCTCCGCCAAGGTAAACGTCAAACTCTCTCAGAAAACGAAATCATTCTCGATAGGTGGAGTACGTTCCATCACCGAGGTATGACGTCACCCCAGTAGTCCTATACGAGAAATTAGAGAATTTAAATGGAGACCGAGGAAAAATAATTATAATAATAATTAAAGAGCTAATTTTGTAACGTGACCGTTACAATCCCCTTCTACCCGGGAAAAAAAATTTTATCCATAAAATTTTTTTTCTAAACTTCAAAATATTAACAACTAAATGTACAATAGTCTAACAATCCACGTTGATTCGCAAGATTACCAATAAGAATAAACTAATGATCAGGAAAAATAAATAAATTACTCAAATTCATACTAAAATGTTACTATGTTACTCTCTGCTACCAAATATTAATATATTGCTTAAAAGTCAAAACAAAACTAAATATTGCCCTAAATTTCAGAATAGTAACTAAGTGTCGAATTGGGCACTAAAACCAAAATTGAACTATCCATGGACATCAGATTTATAAAGGATATATCCAAGGACGGAACAACCAGGAAAAGGTGTGAGCCAATTCGAACCATATCACAAGAAAATATATCAAAGTGAATAAAAAAAATCAGTAACTAAAATAAGTAAAGAATTGAACACTTTATCCAAAACTGAACTAACAATGGACACCAGATTCATAATAGTATATCCAGAGAAGAACAATCAGGAAGATTTATGGAACAATTCTCACTAATGCCAAAAAATACCAATACTGAACATACCAAAGGAATCCAAAACTCAATAACCAAAATAAATGTGGAATCGGACACTTAATCCAAAGTTGAACTATCAGTGGACACCAGATTCATAAAAGGCATATCCAAAGAAGAACGACCAGGCAAATTTATGGACCAATTCACACCAATACTAAACCACATAAACAGATCAGGTCTACGTACACCCACATCCGGTGATACGAACCTATCCAACCAAATACACAAAATAAATGAAGAATCGGACACTTATCCAGAATCGGACTATCAATGGACACCAGATTTATATAAGAGTATATCCAAAGAAGAACGATCAGGCAAATTTATGGACCAATTCTTACTAATACTAAATAAACTAAATTATTGGATCCAATGGTAACTAATACTGAACAAAATAAATAAATTAGGTCTACATACACCCTCATCCGGTAATATGAACCTATCCAAACTAAGTAATCCAAAATAAGTCAGAAAAAAAAATTACTAACAGACTAAGTAACAGAGAGGTAACCAAACTAAATCAAAGGTAAGATAAATACCTAAAGTGTATTGACTAAAGTATTCTAGAAAATACATAACTTAATTCATGCTGGTATTCGTGAACTATAGCATGTTGCTACAACAGATGTATGAGAATAACCAGACTCAGATAAGGTACTAATAACGTAAGAATAAGTAAGAAAGAAAAAAGAATAAATGGTGGACTTACAAGTTCTATGGCACTATGATGAATAATAGGAGAAAGAAATATGTGATAAGTGATAGGAAAAAAAAATTGACGAGAACGGGCAACCAATTTTAATTAAAACTGCAGATTCATGCGTTCTCACATAGGTACATAGAATTATTCAGGAAATATTCTAGAATCTGAATAACAAAACTAATGAATAAGGAAAGAAGTGGGAATATACTCAAATGAACAACTCATTTGTCTAAACACCTCAAATACTAAATTAAGGGATCTACTATGTATAGGGATAGTCAACAAACAGACATACTATGAAGTACGAGACATAATATAAACTAAACACTTCCCTATCAAATGGTAAAATGTAACTGGAATAATTGGAGTAACACTAGAATGGTTAGGACCTGCTGCAGACATTTCCTGACCAGAAATATTATGATAGATAAACATCTGTCTACTCTGCAATGAAAGACATAGATTGCGAAATCGGATAGCAATGGCGCCTTGCTGAACTTCGAACCCACGTATTCACCAACTTTGAGCATCAACAGACTAAGTAGTTTCTAAGAAGAAATATGAAAGACTCAAGAATTCATACATACTTATATCAAAATTCCAAACTAATTCCAGAATCATACTGTATAGGATAGAAGGATATAAATTATTATAAAGTGTTTAAGATATTGGAGACAAATAATGTTAATAGAGTAACCCAATAACTAATTAAAAACCACATCTTTCCAATATGGCAAATTCAATAACAGTATATCAAAAATAATAAAAAAAATTAGTAAGTAATCAAATATTCAACATAATATAACGCATAACCTGAGATATGGTAGTGTAACATAGTTCCATCATAATATCCATATTAAACAAGAGTACTTGTATGACCTTTCCTATCCAACTATATAAATACATAATAAGTTAACAACCCTACTAACTTAGGGGTTAGGTGTGCAAAACTAAACAAAAATACAAGTGAAGTTATTATTAATTGTGTAATCCTACTGACAGGATCAGCAATCAACAATATTGACTCATACTAATAATTAAAATGCATCATGTATAATACCAAAAAAAAAATAAACTCATACATAAAGTACTACATAATATTTAAACCAATAAGTAATAAATTCATAAATAAAGTCATCAACAACAAAGCCAAAGATGAAATCAAGCAATGTATGTAGGTACCTGCATTATCAGATGAAAAAAAAAATTAGACTAAAATTTCTAACCATACTAAAGATTGAGTTAAGCTAAAGACAAACAGAAGAAGAGATTAGCTTGAACAACACTGTTAAGGTAATCTTCTTCTGAAGATTGTTCTATAACTTAATAGAAAAATAGAATCAATGTTTCCTAATTAATAAAGAATTTATATTTGAATCTCAACCTAAAGTATCTGATTCATATAAGCATTATATTATGGTACCCACACTGGTATAATATTACCAACATTAACAAAACTAGAAACTGAGATGGATAATGGAACTACTTTATCATACAATAATTATAATTGTTATGTTTAACACTACCAATTAAAGAAAAATAATTTGGATGACCATCTGTAATCATCCGAACCATGCGAATTCAACGTATCATGTGTAGAAGCTAATGTTGTGGACTGATTGTGCTTTGTGGTGTGTGCCTGTCTTACCAAACAACCCAAATATCAAAAATAACAAATATAAAATATAATCTAAAGTTTGTAAGACAAATATACATATTAGTCCTGTCGCCAGGGGGGGTACAACGGCCTCGTTAATTCAGATGGACTTACTCAAGTTTTTTTTATGTATTTTGACCCGTAGAACACGAATTTTTTGGGTAACAGTTGATCCGGATGTCGATAAGATTGTTATAGACCAAGAACTTGAGGAATCAAATAACAGCGATTTTTGGCAAAACAAAACAATATTTTGTATTTTTTGGGCCATTTTAAGTAAAAAATATTTCTACAAGTTTTTTCGTAGGATGCACAGTTTTCGAGATAAACGCGGTTGAACTTTAAAAAAATCGAAAAATTGCAATTTTTGAACCCGAATAACTTTTGATTAAAAAATAAAATAGCAAGTCTGCTTACCGCATTTGAAAGTTTAAGTCAAATTATATCGGTTTTGATTATTTGCATTGGTAAAAATTTATTTTTTTATTGTTTAACAAAGCTATAAACACGTAGGGTTTCCCGTGCTTTTACATGCGTTTTAACGCATGTAACGTAGAAATAGTCTTGATTGCACTAGTACCTATTCTACCTACTCGTTCGATTTTAAATGAGAAATCATAGAAACATCACTCACGCACTAGTTGTTTGTAGCTTTGTTTAGCAATAACACAATAAATTTTTAGCAATGCAAATAATCAAAACCGACATAATTTGACTTGAACTTTCAAAGGCGCTAAGCAGAATTGCTATTTTATTTTTTAATCAAAAGTTATTCGGGTTTAAAAATTGCAGTTTTTCGATTTTTTGAAAGTTCAACCGCGTTTATCTCGAAAACTGTGCATCCTACTAAAAAACTTGTAGAAATATTTTTTGCTTAAAATGACCCAAAAAATACAAAATATTGTTTTGTTTTGCCAAAAATCGCTGTTATTTGATTCCTCAAGTTCTTGGTCTATAACAATCTTATCTACATCCGGATCAACTGTTACCCAAAAAATTCGTGTTCTACGGGTCAAAATACATAAAAAAAATTTGGGTAAGTCCATCTGAATTAACGAGGCCGTTGTACCCCCCCTGGCGACAGGACTATATGGAGAAAATATTAGCGACACACCAACAAATCAAAAATGCCAGTAAAATATATATATAATCAAATCAATAAAGTAAATAAAATACCTAAATACTGAAAATGATTTCTAGTTATGTATAAAATATAACCATACTAGAAAAAAAATATATGCATACAGTCAATAATTAATTGTACGTGCAAACATACTACCATTGGTAGAAGGACTAAAAATCCATAATAATAGAACATAATGTCAGTCATGTATACTCATTCTAAATACACAAATAAGTTTCCAATAAAAATACAAAATTCAAACTAAAATATGAGCTGTACCACTAAAACTAAAAATGAGGTATCGAAATCAACTAATCAAAACCAAAAGAAGCAGTATAAGTCTACCTGTTTATTATTAATAAAAATTAAAGACAAAAATAAATCAGAAATAACATATATACAAAGATATCAAAATGGTAATAAAACAGAAAATTCCAATAAAAGAAAATTGAACTAAAAGAACTACTGTCTTAGAACCATAAAACGGTTGGCACCACGCATTGGGCAGCCAGTGTAACAAAAATGAACTTCTGTTGGAGTGAAGGTAAAGAGAGTGATATACTCCAACAGAAGTAAGGAAAAAAAAGATACTTAACTAAGTAATGGGACATAGATATAGAGAGATGGGCTGTAAAGAAAAGGGTGAAGTGACTTCTACGTTGAGAAGCCGAAGTAAGAAAACAAAAAAAAAATACTACTTTGCAGTAGTACTGAAGAAAGGGGAATTAGAAGGGATAGAAGTAGAAGTGGGAAGAGACAGAGGCAAACTGAATAGAGTTGGCTAGCAAGAGATGCAAGAAAACCACTTGACACTCAAGGATGGATACGGCTCGTTTGCATGCCTGTCGAAGAACAGTAGCTCTATATAGATAGTAATGATGACTAAAAGATGAAATAATAGAATAAGGGCCGGTTGTTCGAACGCTAATCAACAATGATCATTATTAAATATTTAATTACTGTCACCAAAACTGTCAATGTCAACTTTGTTTGGGTCGCTGAAAACATAATTAATTACAATTATGAGATTTATTATTAATTATGTTAATAATTATTGTTATCTTAATTGATTATAGTCTCAGAATTGTAATTAATAATATTTTAACAATTGACATTGACAGTAATTAATTATTTGATAATGATCATTGTTGATTAGCGTTCGAACAACCGGCCCTAAGAATAATGTACTGAAAATGAATGGAGATGAATAATGACTAAAAACGAACAAAATAAATAAAACTAACTAATCATGGGCGCCATGAAAATGATCTTAGATCATTTTCCCAGGTATCTTACACTGCTTTCAAATCTTAAATATATTAAACCTGTAATAATGAACATAAAGGAATAATAAAATAATTGATATACAAAATAAATACATATTTATTAAAAATAACTACCAGATTTTTGATAATCTCTGAGTTACACAAGGTGTATATCATGTGACTCTTAAATGACATAAGTTATACAAAAAGTTATCTCTAAGATAACAACAATAATGTTATCTGTTACAAAATTACAGGTATAAGTACCTCTTACTTACATATAGTGTACAAAATTACATAAGTCTTCTACCAAATGGTTATAGTACGCCTGCTACGTACAACTAAATGAAACTGACAAAGATGAAAATACTACAAATAAATAGGCCCAAGCCTCACTAAGGGAAAATACAGTAATGAATAAATAAAGTTAAATATACAATTGACTAAAGTAGAAATGAAGTTGAGATAAATACCGACGATGACCTAAATTAACCGAACAAATGGAATAAAGCGAATAACAGTAAAATATTTGGGAAACAAGCTAGTAATATTAAAAAATAAATTTACCCGAATTACATAAACCAATATCAAAGCAATAATAAAGCATTAAAAACCTAAGTTTCTCTAGGCTTATTCCTGTGCACAAGAAGTTACCGTAGATACAAAGTTTGGGAACCAAATAATCTAATATACAAATATGTCAAAAAAAAACCAGAGGTAACCTAAATCTGGAAAAAAACATAGTGTATTTAACAGATAGTCTGAAATATAAAAAAAAACCAATAGTTACTAAAACACCTCACTAAATGTTCCCAAACGAGGTTGCGGTTGCATCCTAGAAAATGATGCACCAGGATGGTGCGACCCCATGACTCCTATAGGCCCAGGTGTCAAGACGAAAATTGAGCTGGAACGCTCCCATAGCTTGCTCCCAATTAGACATATTCCCAATGGTGACTTGACTGTGGCTGTAGTGGTTTCTCTAGGTGGTCAAATAAGGTCTATGACTTCATGGTAGGGTTTCTCCCAAATGGCTAAAAAACATTCCCAGTTTTATTTGTCATTTTAAACATGAGCAAAAAGTAAAGGGAAGAAGAAATAATTGAGGAACTTTTTAGAAGCAATAGTATAGAAAAACCGACCATTAAAACTGGAACAAAAACCAATCTCAGGTAACCTTGAACTGTTTTGAGTGTGAATACATGGACAAATGACATTGAAATGATTTATTTGAGGAAATATCTGTAAAAATATATTTAATTTATAAAATATTGGATGTTGAATAATTTAAAACCTACAGAGAAATGGTAATTATTTTCAATATTAATTTGAGGACTTCAAAAATGTTTGGTTATGTAAAACCAAAAACCACATTAATATAAAAGATCGATATAAAGATAATATAAAGATCGAAATAATCTACATCCTTCCCTTAATAGATTGACTAAGAAAGTTTAAAAATGAACCAAGTATATCAAATGTTCCATAACAAAAAACAAGGCTATACATAAAAAAATTATTATGAAAAAGTAGATCTCACCGAATGATTCCTATTTAGACTCCAACAGGAGTTGTCACCCACATGTCTCCTCACTCCAGACAATCCTTGGTGGTAACTTTTTACTTTACTTTAAATTGCTTGATGTTATAAAATAAGTTGGATGAAATCATCCGCCATTCTATATGGTACCTCTATTCGACACAACAGCCAACAGTCAAGTAAAGAACGAGAGGCGCTTCTCCGCCAAGGTAAACGTCAAACTCTCTCAGAAAACGAAATCATTCTCGATAGGTGGAGTACGTTCCATCACCGAGGTATGACGTCACCCCAGTAGTCCTATACGAGAAATTAGAGAATTTAAATGGAGACCGAGGAAAAATAATTATAATAATAATTAAAGAGCTAATTTTGTAACGTGACCGTTACAAAACAGGCAGGTTTTCTTCCTATAGGTCTACAATAACTAAAAAAGTAGTCAGCTACCTGGATCTTTGAGTGTCCCGAGAAAATCCTTATTACCCTGGACTAAAAATGGTATCGTGATTGTGATTTGTGATTGTGGCTAGACGAATGGAATCGCTGCGATCTAGGACGCAAACAGCAATTGATTTACGCTCTTTCTCACAAAGCAACTTACCTATAGCGCTTTTCATTCGCATGCATGCGTAATTTTTTTGTTCACCTGGCAGGTAGAAAATGTCACCAAAACACCTGTCTTTCTTAGAATATTTATTTTTAATATTAAAAAATACCCTGTCAAAATAGCAATTAGCTTTTTCCGGAAGGAAAATATACGGAAAGTATATTTTATACTGGTTAATAGTATGTATAGATTCAGGTGCAACCCCGAAGCATTTAATTGCATACAAGCATCTTGAAGATTTATTTACTTTAAAGATACCTTAAAGATATTTATTGTAATAACAATTTTACCATTTTGTAACTTAGGGGGAGATTCATTTTTATATCAGTCTGTCATGGAAGAGAGTTACAGCAAAATTTTCAGATTGCCTCAAATGTGTACCCAACAATGTGTAACAGCTTTCTTGCTATAATAATATATCCCATATATATTTTATCCCGGTCACAAAATATCGACAGGTACATTTGTCAGAAGTCAAACAGTAGATAAACTTTCGTACAACTCATCATCATCAGTGACGTTACAGATCTTTATGAGCCAAAACCTTCTTCAGAACAATCCTCCATTCGCCCCTGTTTCTGGCGACCCTTCTCCATGCTCTAATTCCAATATATGTTAAATCAGTTTCTATGTTGTCTTGGTACCTAAGAAACTCTTGCTCGTTGTCCTATCGGCCCTCTTCGGTCAAAAACTTTTCTGACTATGACATCTTCCTCTCGCCTGATTACATGACCTATCCATCTAAGGCATGCTACCTTAATGAATTGTACAACGTCAGGTTCTGCAAAATTTCTATACAACTCAAAGTTGTAACGCCTGCGCCACAAACGTTGTTCTTTTATCCCACCATATATTCGTCTTAGGATTTTTCCCTCAAAACGTTTGAGCAGTCTTTGGTCATTTTGAGTAAGTGACTAAGTTTCTGAGCCATATGTTAGCACTGGTCTTATTAGTGTTTTGTAAACATTCAATTTAATTTTTCTAGTTATTTTTGAGGACATCTGTCTTCTTAAGCCATAGTAGCACTTATTGGCGAGCACTATTCTTCTTTTAATATCTTCACTGACATTGTTATCTCTATTTAGCAGCGAGCCTAAGTATATGAAGGTGTCGAGACCCTCCAGTTCTAGGTAGTCAATTATTGTTCTTGTAGGTGTCGGGTTGCTTGACCTAATGCCTTTTGCCTAATTGTCACATATATTTGGTTTTTTAACATTATATTTAGCCCCATTGTCTGTGCAGATGCTCTTAACGACCGAAATGTTTCAGTCAGAAATTCTTTAGATCTACCTATGATGTCTATGTCATTTAAGTATCCGACAATTTGTACTGATTTGTTAAAGATAGTACCATTCGTATTAATTTGGGACTCTCGAATTATTTTTTCTAATGCCAGGTTAAATAAGAGACACGATAGTCCATCACCCTGTCTTAGTCCATTTTTGCAAAGGAACGGTCTTGAGGAATCGTTTTGGATTTTTACCATGCTCTCTGCTCCTGTGAGCGTAAGTGTAGTTAATTGGACAAGTTGAAGCGGTATTTGAAATTCTACCATAGCAAGTAGAAGTTTACCTCTATAAACTGAGTCGTATGCGTCTTTGAATTCCACGAATATGTAGTGGGTGTCGACGCCGAACTCTAGGGTTTTTTCAAGGATCTGCCTCACTATAGATATCTGGTCCGTTGTTGATTTATTAGAACGGAAACCGCACTGCTATCCTTCTACTGTTTCTTCAGCTTAGGGGAGAAGTCTTTTGTAGAATACGTTGGACAACACTTTGTATGCCATATTCAGTAGAGTGATGCCTCTATAATTATCACACACCATCATGTCTCCCTTTTTGTGTAGAGGACGCAGTACACTCAACTTCCAGTCTGTGGCTGTTTCTTTCTGTTGCCAAATTGCAGTTATCAGTTTATGCATGTGTTTCAAGAGGGCGTCGCCGCCGTTTTTGAAAAGTTCAGCAGGGAGATTATCCGAACCGGGGGCTTTGTTATTTTTAAGTGTTAACATGGCTTCTCTAGTTTCTTCTTCGGTGGGGTGTAGCTGCCGATCATATTCATTAATTTAAAGCATGGGATCCTGCATCTCGCCATCTTCATGATTGCCACTAAGCAGTTCTTCAAAATGTTACGCCCATCTGTTTAGTATCTGTTCCTGGTTACTAATTATAGAGCCGTCCTTCTCTTTGCAGGCTGTTATTCTAGGTTTGAAGTCTTTTCTGCAGCTATTTATCTGTTGGTAGAATATTCGTATGTCTTTTCCAATGTGGTAGTTAACAATTTCGTTTAGAGCGTTTTCGTATTGTTCTTTCTTTTTTCTTCTGAACATTCTCTTTTCTCGTTTTCATAATCTTCGAGAGTTGACCTCGTTCTGCGCTGATGAAGTCTCTTATAAGCTTTATTTTTTGTTGGTTAATATGTCTACACTCTTCGTCGAACCAATCCTCGTTTTTTCTGGTCTTGATAGGTTTTAATACAGTGTCAGCCGCTGTGTGCATGGCCATGGCGTCTTTACATTTAGTCCAATGTTCTTCTATACTAAAATTTTCACCGATGTTTGGTAACGTTTCGTCTAATATTTTCATGTGATTAGCTCTAGTAGTTTCAGATTTTTCCACCCCTCAGCATTATATTTTGTGCATTTTGTGCTGTGACCTTTTTTTGCGTTAGATATGCGTCCTCTGAGCTTTGATTTTATAAGGTAGTGGTCGGAGTATATATTAGCACCAAATGTCATCAAAAAACCAGTCTTTCTTAGAATATTTATTTTTAATATTAAAAAATACCCTGTCAAAAAAGCAATTAGCCTTGTCCGGAAAGAAACTACACAGCTAAGTAATATGTATAGTTGTATATTTTATACTGGTTAATAGTATGTATAGATTCAGGTGCAACCTAGAAGCATTTAATTGCATACAAGCATCTTGAAGATTTATTTACTTTAAAGATACCTCAAAGATATTTATTGTAATAAAAATTTTACCATTTTTTAACTTAGGGGGAAGATTCATTTTTATATCAGTCTATCATGGAAGAAGAGTTAGAGCAAAATTTTCAGATTATCTCAAATGTGTACCCAACAATGTTTAACAGCTCTCTTGCTATAATAATATATCCCATATATATTTTATCCCGGTCACAAAATATCGACAAGTACATTTGTCAGAAGTCAAACAGTAGATAAACTTTCGTACAACTCATCATCATCAGTGGCGTTACAGATCTTTATAAGCCAAAGCCTTCTTCAGAACAATCCTCCATTCGCCCCTGTCTCTGGCAACTCTTCTCCATGCTCTAATTCCAATAGATTTTAAATCAGTTTCTATGTTGTCTTGGTACCTAAGTCTCGGTCTTCCTCTTGCTCGTTGTCCTATCGGCCCTCTTCGGTCAAAAACTTTTCTGACTATGACATCTTCCTCTCGCCTGATTACATGACTTATCCATCTAAGGCATGCTACCTTAATGAATTGTACAACGTCAGGTTCTGCAAAATTTCTATACAACTCAAAGTTGTAACGCCTGCGTCACAAACCTTGTTCTTTTATGCCACCATATATTCGTCTTAGGATTTTTCCCTCAAAACGTTTGAGCAGTTCTTGGTCATTCTGAGTAAGTCACCAAGTTTCTGAGCCATATGTTAGCACTTGTCTTATTAGTGTCTTGTAAACAGTCAATTTAATTTTTCCAAGTTATAGTAGCACTTATTGGCGAGCACTATTCTCCTTTTAATTTCTTCACTGACATTGTTATCTCTATTTAGCAGCGAGGCTAAGTATATGAAGGTGTCGACACCTTCCAGTTCTAGGTCGTCAATTATTATTCTTGTAGGTGTCGGGTTGCTTGACCTAGTGCAACACATATATTTGGTCTTTTTAACATTTATATTTAGCCCCATTCTCTGTGCAGATGCTCTTAACGACCGAAATGTCAGAGATTCTTTAGATCTACCTATGATGTCTATGTCATTTGCGTATCCGACAATTTGTACTGATTTGTTAAAGATAGTACCATTCGTATTAATTTGGGACTCTCGAATTATTTTTTCTAATGACAGGTTAATTAAGAGACACGATAGTCCATCACCGTGTCTTAGTCCATTTTTGCAAAGGAAGGGTCCTGAGAAATCGTTTTGGATTTTTAACATGCTCTCTGCTCCTGTGAGCGTAAGTGCAGTTAATTGGACAAGTTGAAGCGGAATTTGAAATTCTACCATAGCAAGTAGCAGTTTACCTCTATTAACTGAGTCGTATGCGGCTTTTAAGTCCACGAATATATAGTGGGTGTCGACGCCGAACTTTAGAGTTTTTTCAAGGATCTGCCTCACTATAAATATCTGGTCCGTTGTTGATTTATTAAGAGGGAACCGCACTGATATCCTACTATTTCTTCAGCTTAGGGGAGAAGTATTTTTTACAATACGTTGAACACTTTATATGCCATATTGAGTAGAGTGATGTCTCTATAATTATCACACACCATTATGTCTCCCTTTTTATGTAGGGGACACAGTACACCCAACTTCCAGTCTGTGGCTGTTTCTTTCTGTTGCCAAATTGCAGTTATCAGTTTATGCATGTGTTTCAAGAGGGCGTCGCCGCCGTTTTTGAAAAGTTCAGCAGGGAGATTATCCGAACCGGGGGCTTTGTTATTTTAAGTGTTAACATGGCTTCTCTAGTTTCTTCTTCGGTGGGGTGTAGCTGCCGATCATATTCATTAATTTAAAGCATGGGATCCTGCATCTCGCCATCTTCATGATTGCCACTAAGCAGTTCTTCAAAATGTTGCGCTCATCTGTTTAGTATCTGTTCCTTGTTACTAATTATAGAGCCGTCCCTCTCTTTACAGGCTATAATTATCGTTTGAAGTCTTTTCTGCAGCTATTTATCTGTTGGTAGAATATTCGTATGTCTTTTCCATTGTGGTAGTTAACAATTTCGTTTAGAGCGTTTTCGTATTGTTCTTTCTTTTTTCTTCTGAACATTCTCTTTTCCTCCCTTCTACAATTTTCATAATCTTCGAGAGTTGACCTCGTTCTGCGCTGCTGGAGTCTCCTATAAGCTTCATTTTTTTGTTGGTTAATATGTCTACAGTCTACACTCTTCGTCGAACCAATCCTCGGTGTTTCTGGTCTTGATAGGTTTTAATACTGTGTCAGCCGCTTTATGCATGGCTTCTTTACATTTCGTCGTTTCGTCTAATATTTTCATGTAATTAGCTCTAGCAGTTTCAGATTTTTGCACCTCAGTATTATATTTTGTGGATTTTGTGCTGACCTTTTTTTGCGTTAGATATGCGTGCTCTGAGCTTTGATTTTATAAGGTAGTGGTCGGAGTATATATTAGCACCAAATGTCACCAAAAAACCTGTCTTTCTTAGAATATTTATTTTTAATATTATAAAATACCCTGTCAAAAAAGCAATTAGCCTTGTCCGGAAAGAAACTACACAGCTACATAATATGTATAGTTGTATATTTTATCCTGGTTAATAGTATGTATAGATTCAGATGCTATCCCCGAAGCATTTAATTGCATACAAGCATCTTGAAGAGTTATTTACTTTAAAGATACCTCAAAGATATTTATCGTAATAACAATTTTACCATTTTTTAACTTAGGGGGAGATTCATTTTTGTATCAGTCTATCATGGAAAAGAGTTACAGCAAAATTTTCAGATTGCCTCAAATGTGTACCCAACAATGTGTAACAGCTCTCTTGCTATAATAATATATCCCATATTTTATCCCGGTCACGAAATATCGACAGGTACATTTGTCAGAAGTCAAACAGTAGATAAACTTTCGTACAACTAGTAATACAATATATAAGAAAAGATAACTGAGAGGGATTGTATCTAGGGACAATTCGACTTTTGAGGTTGTCTGGAGACATTCAAACTTTTAATAACTTATATAAAGTGTTCACAAGCAATTCTCCTTTGAGTGTTTTTTTCTTAAATTGTTTTTATTACAGTTTTTGTGATTTTGAGATTATTTTTTGTAGAGCTAGAAATTTGTTAGTAGCTCAACCGTGTGTGGTCGGACAAACTGTGATGTACGGGAACAATGGAACAGTCAAGTTTTAGTTGTGGAACAGATTACAGGTTTCGAACGTCCGACTACAGAAAGGTCACCTGTATTTTGTCTGACAGAACTTCCAATAGATTTGTTACCCTTTAATTAAACTCTCATGCAAAAATAAATCAGACTGCTATTTACCACCAATAAATCCCTGGCATTTGACATGTTCTACGTGTCGGACTTATTAAAATGCCCAATAGATATATCGGAAAAACATTTTTCATATATTATAAAGTTTGCTATTGAATAAACTTAAAAACAACCTGCTAGTTTTCACAATCATAAACTTGTCAGGATGACACGTTTCACAATTAAAATCACGTTCCACGATTAAAACTTCCCCTGTTCCAGTGTTCCCATACATCAAAGTTTATCCGACTGGACACCGTTAAGTTGTTATAGTGATTACGGTACGAAGGGTAATATAAGGATAATAACGCTTGAGGTCAATGGTATACTACATTCGCTCTCGCGAGATTTTTTTTGACACATTCGGAATAGGAAACATACAACACAAAAATTCCTACCTCACGCTATTAGCTGCTGAAATTAACTTAATTTTTCATTAAAAAAAGAAGAATTATTAGAAATAGTGGGAGTGTCTACTAATCTTATAAAATTTTGTGAAGTTTAGTTCTACAAAATATTTTTTTTTTACAATAAATAATTTTCTCATTTGTTATCAATACATTATAATGGTGTAAATAAATAATTATTGATTAGCGTAAGGTTTATGTCATTTCTATGTCTGTTTACTATTAATAATATTGGCTATGAGAAGGTGCGTTGGTTGTGTAGTAATTTCCAGTCACTTCTGACAACTGAATTTCCCAAAAAAGAAATTACTAACGTCAGTGTCAATGTGAATCTCGAGAGAGCGAATTCTTTTGCCCGAGGGATATACGTTGACCGAAGGCGTTATTATCTTTAATACCCGTGGTGCCTTCAACGTTTAATGTCCGACTACATTATTCTTCATATGCAAAAAATTTGAATGAATTAATTAATTTTTAAATAAGTAGGTAAAATTACCAGCAATAGTCCTAACGTAATTGTGGTAACCTTAGCTTTACTTAAGTTGATATTTGTCAGCTTGACGGTATTTAACTAGTTATTTAAATTTAATACCCTATAGGGCAAAGGTTCTCAATATGTGGTGCATGTACCACTGGTGGAACATATCATTTTTTGCGGTGGTACACCGCACACAAAACACAAAAAAAATTTAAATAGTAGTACTTAGTAAGTCTTGATAATAAAGGGTGATCAGGATATTCATGGTTGGTTCTGAATAGTCGCTAGTTGTTTGAGCTCCCGATAAATTTAAAAATAAAGTGGTAACCGCAGCAAATTAATTATTTAAAATTTGAAAGACTATTTTTTTTATAAGTAACACATCGTATATTATTAGTGAGTGAAAGATTTAAACAAAAACAATGGTGATTACCCGAGAAATCCGAGAAGAAATAGAACAAGCTGTAAATTCAGCTATTAGTAAGTGTATAAAAAGCGATACTCTTATCAGTGATATTTCAAAGCAAGTTTCTCAGTCAGTTATAAACACAATTGAACAGAAACTAAAAACGATTGAGGAATCAGTGGCGGAGTTGAAGCGAATATATGAATTGAAAATTGAAAACTTTGAAAACAAAATGCTGAAATTGGAAGATAAATTTACCAACGCCGATTTAGTAGAAAGCAAAATGGAAATGAAAATGGACCAGATAGACCAATCCATGCGAGCAACTATCCTGAGAATATTTGGTGTGAAAGAGAAACCTCAAGGAAATACGTCCCAAGAAATTATAAATATACTCAGCAAAAAATTGTCTATTACCCTGTCAGATAACGACATTGTGTCGTGCTATAGAATTGGTAAGATGCAACAGAATAAAGTTAGAGGCATTTTCTTAAAATTAAACTATTTTACTACTAAAAAACTTATTTATGGAAAAAAAAAGTTATTGAAAGGCACTGGTATAGTTATACGTGAAGATTTAACCCCCTTAAGAGTCAAGATGCTGATCCACGCTATAGAAAAATTTGGTTTAACAAATGTTTGGTCTGATAATGGTAAACTTCATATTACTAAGGACGGTAAAGTGATGATTGCAAGAAATAAAGACGAATTTGAAAAATTAGTTAATTAGTTATCTCTGCATATTGTTCAGGTATTTATTTTGATTCAATTAGGTTGTGGTAATTTATTGTTTTTATTTTCTTTTTATATTTTTATATATATATTTTTGTTCTTATCTACTTATTTCTACAAAATATGAACCAGAATGAAGTGTTCTATCTGTTCAGTATTAACTGCTTTTGTGTTGATTTTATTTTATATACTTTTCTCTCACGTACTACATAATTGCAGTAACCAGTTTAGCACTTGTAAGATAATTTTTCTTTTATTCTCTTTTTGTTATTTCGGGAGTTCAGACGCAGAAATCTGAATGATGATTGATTATTTGGATAATTTAGATAATGATGAGATAAACACAATGGTGTTTAACAATTTTGAGGATAGCATGCACAACAGGACTGACGGCGATAGATACTCTTTGGGCATCGTTCACTTTAATATAAGAAGTATACAAAAAAAATTTCAGGAACTTATAGTGTACATTGAAATGTCCAAAAACATGTTCGATGTTATAATTTTGTCAGAAACTAGAGAAATAACTGATCTTAGTAACTATATAATACCAGGTTTTACTATTCATTATAATGAATCATTAGCTAATAAATGTGATGGTGTTGTTGTTTATATTAGGAATAATTTAGGTGCCTCGGTAAATATATTACCCATCAATGAATGTAAATTTTTAAGGGTTACCTTTTCTAGTAAAAAATTATCTAATACAATTTGCAAAATAGGTGTAACGGCTTTTTATAGGCTTCCATCAACAGATATTAAACAATTTGTAGGGGATTTGGGTGAATATTTTGGAACAATACAAAAACAAAATATTGAAATATTTGCAGGTGATATTAATATTGATTTAAAAAAAAAGAGATGAAGTTTATACAAACAGTTATTTGAATATATTAAATTCTAATGGTTTTGTTTCCTATATAAACAAGCCAACGAGAGTAACAATAAATACAAAATCAATCATTGATCATATATTTATAAAAACACAAGCTAATCTAAAACAGCAAATTAGTATTGATCCGTTCGTTTTTCACACTGACATGACTGATCACTTCACTCCAGCCGTTTTGGTAAATAATGAAACTAAAAAAAACCCTACACCTGAATCTCCAGTCATAATTAAAAACCTTAATATCGGAAAACTACAACAGCCTCTAAAACCTCTGAACATTGGAATGATATTTATATAAACAAAATAGATTCTCAAGTTGCATATGATACATTTATAAATAACTTAAATAATTACATACAAACCTCTACAGAGGTAAAAAGTATGAATAAAAAAATATCAAAAATAAAACCCTGGATAACGGTGGGGCTGGTATCGTCAATCAAACGACGAGATTTTCTTAAAAAGAAATTATTAAAACAATTTTCACCAGCACTTAATGCTGAATATAAAAATTATAGAAACAAACTTAATAGTCTACTAAAAAAAACCAAGAATGACTTTTATCAAAATAAAATTCATGAAGCTGGTGGAAACAAAAAAAATGTGGAATATTATAAATGATACCTCTGGTCGGAATCAAAAATCTAAAAACATTGAACACATATCAATTGTTAATGACAATATAACTGTAAGTAATAACAAAGAAAAAGCAGATAAGTTTAATAATTTCTTTTCTAATATTGGTGCTGATATGGCAAATAGAATACCGGTGACAAGTATACCTGATAATTTTATTGCTAATGAAAAGGTTGAATCTAGCTTATTCTTAAAACCAGTAACTAAAAATGAAGTAACAATACTAATATCAAAGTTAAAAAATAACTGTGCTCCTGGACCAGATAAATTGTATGCTAAAACAATAAAAAATATCCATGATCTAATCTCACAGCCTTTAACTCATATTATAAATTTGTGTTTTCAAAGTGGTAAAATACCACTACAATGGAAAGAATCTACAGTCACCCCCATTTTTAAATCCGGAAATTCGAGTAAACTGAACAACTATAGGCCCATTTCTTTAATAAATAATTTTGCTAAAATATTTGAAATGGCCCTAAAAGAAAGGTTGCTTGAATTTTTTCATATAAATAAGGTTATTTCAGATAAGCAATTTGGTTTTGTAAAAAAATCAAGTAGAGAAAGGGCTGTAGTTGACCTACTGGAGAAAGTGATAGGAGCTGTGGATGAATCATTGAAATGCTTATTGGTTTTCCTTGATTTAGCTAAGGCGTTTGACACGGTCTCTCATAAAATTCTCTTAGATAAACTAAGTAATTATGGGGTTAGGGGAATTGCACTAAATCTAATAGCAGATTATTTGTCGGAAAGAGCTCAACGAGTAAAAATTGGACGAGAATTGAGTTCTGAAACTACAATAAAATTCGGAGTCCCACAAGGAACAGTATTAGGACCACTTTTATTTAATATTTATCTGAACAATGTCACAAGAATTAATAGTTTCAACGGCCACATTGTTTGTTATGCCGATGACACAGCAATATTATTTGTGGGGAAAACATGGGAGGAGGTTAAAACCAGCTCTGAAATGAACCTAAAACAGCTAAACTTATGGCTAAAATTTAACAAACTGACATTAAATATTAATAAAACAAAATATATCGCCTTTAGCCCAACAATTGTTGACCAACCTACAAATTTTCATATAAAATTGCATAACGCAAAATGTCAAGGACAAAATTGTGACTGTTCTTCAATAGAAAAAGTTTTCTCTATAAAGTATTTAGGTGTCTTCATAGATCAACATTTACGTTGGTCAGACCATATCACTCATGTCAGTAAACGAATAAGGGCTCTAATGCCTAAATTTTATATCTTAAGAGATATTCTACCCAGGAAAAAATTAATCATGGTTTATAACTCGCTTGCAGAATCAGTCTTAAGATATTGTATTGTAGCATGGGGTGGCGCGTTTAACAAAACTCTTAGAAACAATTCAAAATACTCTATTAAAAATAATTTTTTAAAAAAGAAAACTGCATCCAACAAAACTGTTATATGATGAATCCGAGATATTTAGTGTTAAATCCCTCTACATCTACAACTGTGTTTTAAATGTTTATATAAACTCAAAAAAATTTAATTTTCAAAGCAACCGATTAACTCGATCAGTAACAAATATGGATATTAGTATTCAGCAGTTCAAAAAATCAGTAACACAAAGATCCCTAATGTTCTTTGGACCTAAATTTTATAACATAATTCCTATACATATCAAACAATAACCTAAATTATTTAAATTTAAAAAATACATAAAAACCTATCTAAAAACCCACTTAAAATTATTTTTGGACGCACTGTCTTAATGTATGAACGACAGCATAATCAGAGTAAGATTTGAGTGTATATTGGTATTATAATTAACAAAGTATTCAGCAGCTAGAGAGGTTTACCGTCCGTCTTGTTCTGTTGCATTATCTCTTCGATAGTTAGGTACGTTACTTCTTAGTTCCAACCTTAACACTACTTTTATGTACAATTGATACAGTTTCGATTGACATAGTACAGTGCAAAACAGGCAACTCTTGCCTAGGCATGGTGCTGAGTCAGTCGATACTAATAATAATATAGGATCTAAATGTAAAATGTTGTACACACATATTTTTGAATAAATTTGAATTTGAATTTGATTAAGTGAAACGGTACGATTTGACAACGCTGCTGACGATAAAATAGAGGAGCCGCGGGCTTGCGACGTAAACGTTGTGAATCTAGAGGGTGGTAAGTTTAGTTATCATGGAGGCGTGGTCTTGTGAACAACGCGCATTTGTGTGAAAGCTTATTACAAAAATAGTGAAAGTTTTGTGCGGGTGCAACGAGAATTTCGTTTACACTACCATTTGTGGCCCCGTTCACAAGACCAAGTTACAAAACTTGGGTGAGGAACTTTGAAAATAATGGTTCAATATCACAGAAAAAAACTGGCACTGTCAGAACTGCTCGCACACCACAGAATATTGAAGCGATGCCAAATTCATTACACGCTAGTGCTCGAAGATCCCTGCGACGACTTCCATGTAATGAATTTGGCACCGCTTCAATATTCTGTGGTGCACGAGCAGTTCTGACACTCCCACTCCTTTATGAGATATTGAACCACTACTTTCAAAGTTCCGAAACCAAGTCTTAATAGCCATGTTAGACGGAACTGCAGCACGGGCGGCAAATGGTAATGTAAACGAAATATTTGTTGTACAATTGTACAGGCACAAAATTTTCACCATTTTTGTAATAACCTTTTCAGCAAATGCGCGTTGTTCACAAGACCACGCCTCCATGATAACTAAACTTACCACTATCTAGATTCACAACGTTTACGTCGCAAGCTCGCGGCTCCTCTATTTTATCGTCAGCAGCGCGCAGTGTTGTCAAATCGTAAATCTAAAAATATAGGTGGTACCAAAAATAATAAAAATAACTGTAGGTGGTATATGATTCAAAAAGGTTGAGAACCGCTGCTATATGGCATTATATCATACTTAACCCATTAACCGCCAAGCAAAGAAATACTGCAATAATATGTAATATACTTGATTAACTAGAGTAAAATAAACTTAAACATTCGTAAAAATTTTTTTTTACACTTTGATAATGGCAGGTGTCACAACAACAAAATGGTTCGTTTTCGAACCTTTGGCGGAAATGAGATATAAAAATTGAAATACACAATTTTATTTGTTGTGAAAAGTCTCAAAACATTTAGAGTGCAAATGGACCTGGAAGTTTTCATAAACAAAAATAATATGGTTAGAACATTGCCTACACCTTCTTCAGCTTCTTTGTCAAAAACGAAGTCGAACGGCCCTCTATCCTTTTTAGAAATTATTTTAGATATTTCAAGTTTACACTTTCCAATCCTGTATCTTGCACTGTGCCAGTTGCATAAATTCGACAAATCGACATATTGTCTACTGTCTACAACACTACACAAACTCCCTTATGGAGCCGCCCCCTCCCCCACCCTAGATTATAACAAAACTGAATACCAGAATACCCGTATTTCTAAAGGTACGTATCCACTATGTTCGTAATATTGGACCACCGAGGCACTGCCGCACGGTCGTTGGCGCACTGTTGCACGGCCCGGGAGCGCCAACCATCCACTATGTTCACGAACCTCTTGCACTCCGCGCTCCCTGCAACTGCTCCAATCGATACGGTATGCGCTCCCTTACATATAAACCGCCCCAGATTGGAGCGCCGAGGCAGAGTGCGCACAATTGCACAGCCCGGGAGCGCCAAACGTGTCCACTATGTGGAGCAGTTGCAGGAGCTCGGAGTGCAAGCATAGTGGATACGTGTTTTTACACATAATAAAGAAATATCCCAACAAATTACTGCCTGTGCATCACCTTGAACTTATTCCTGATCAGACAGGATTATATGTCGACTTCCGCCAATGGTTCATTATCGAACCATTATTTTCAAACACGAGATTTGATGACTCAGAAATTATTTTTTTTGTATTTTTATAGCAATTGGTGTACAAATAGGTTAAAAAAATAATGTTTTAATTTATTTGACCACAAAAGTGTTATGCCGATAAAATTACTACAGTAAAAATAAAGTTGCGTCGAAGGATTGAAAATGTCGGACATTTAGAAAATATTTTTATGATGAAAGCATGAGTTTGGAAATTAAACAAAATTAAATTTAGTTACACTTATATCTTTTGGTTGCTTAAAAAATACAAAGATTTAAAAAAAATTAACGAATTGCCAAAAAAAAATTCTACAAAAAAATGGTGCGTTTTCGCACCTTTGGCGCTAAATGGGTTAACTGACTTCGAAAGCATATCGTTATTTGTCAAATAATATACTAGTCGGACATAAACAAATTTTCAGCTGCTATTAATCAACCTTTTTTGGTACGCGGGATCCAGGCCTACTAGAATCTGAAACTGTTTTCTTGTGGCATGTTTAATTGCTGGTGTAATGAAAATTATATTTCTTAAATAACTACTGGACGTTTCATTACTGGACGATCAACATTAAAATTTAAAAGATAAAGGCAGGTTTTGTTTATATTCGATTCAGAGTTGGACCACCATCTCCATATAGCTATTTCAGCATCCTCATGCCTCCTCAGTGAAGCTATGCAGTCACAACTCTGAAAGGAATATAAACAATCTGCCTATTTAAGGGAAACCATCGCGATACAATGATTCCACCTTTTGAGAGGCAATCTAGCGACATCTTTCGTATTACGAGGAAAACAACGAAAAGTCCTAGATACAAAATTTACTACCATTTAAACAATTAGAATAATTGAAATAAAAAGAATGTGTGTGTACTTTGTACGCATGTAAGAAGTTATACTTCTATTATACGATTATATGATTATAAACGAAATTAATATACTTTTTATTTATATTTTATTTAAATATTAAATTAATTTATACTTACTACTTCTCAAACATTTTTATTAAAACAGTGCCAAAAATTAAAATAATAAAAAAATAAAACACACACAAACACATTAAAAATGCCACAAATGATTTCTGAACATTAATTGTCGGAAAAAATTTTAACTAAATACGTATTTTCTGAAAATAAAATTATATAATAAATATACTTACAATCATAAAATGTATAAAAAAAATAAAAATTTTCTATTGGGATTCGAACCAACTTACCACGCGGCTGGTATTTGCGTTGTATTGGGATTCACTCGCATTAAAACTGCGCCACAGAGACAGCTTGTCATTATGTGCGAAGATCGTCTAACTAAACAGATTAACCTTTTGACATTTTTAACTTATATAAATCATATTATTTTGATTTTGAATTGAAATGATTTAGAATTGAAAAAATACAACAAAACAGAGTAAGAAAACAATATATTAGGTGAATATTGATAGAAATTTTGATGGTAACCAAATTATGTAAATAAAAGTATTACATACTACTTATGTATTTTGGTAGGTTCAAGGTACGTATCGGAGCCCGTATAACGACTAATAAATTTCGCAATCACTTGCGTCGTGCAAAGTGGCTATGTTCAAATATCATAACAAAATTTGATCAACTATTTATAAAACACTTACCAGTGAAAGATTCTTTAGCTTTGAATAAGCGAGATCTGCGGCACTCATAGATACTAGTCACAGTTTGATGAGCTTTCACATTGGCATGCAACAATCATCTCTTCTATGTAAGTAAGTCCAAAAATATAATATGAAAACTATTTAAAAAGGCAGTATAACCATTAACTAACTTTTTGTTTGTTGTTTCTCTTCCTACAAATTTTAAAACGCAACAAGCATACATTATAACCAAACCACAGTCCCACAGCTGTGCCACAGCTGCCATATTGGATAATTTTTGTCATGTCATTTGAACATCCAATCAGAACAAAGTTATAATACGCATGCGCCCGGTCGCTAGGTTTTACCATATAAAATTTCACCGTCATTACGCCCGTAAAGAAGTATAACTTCAAAAATATAATAACCAATATTTTAAATCTAAGACTTTTCGTTAATAAACTGCTTTCTGGCTGCATCCTGTATCTCCGGATTTTACAATATATAATCACAGAGACGACGAAAATAGGAGAAAGCAAACAGAGGACACTTAGGCCACGCATTTACCTTCTCTTCGTCTAGGAAAAGGACCGAAAAACAGTTTCTAAATACTCAAAACTGAGTAAAAATGGAAAAGATAAAGGCAGGTTTTGTTTATATTCGATTCAGAGTTGGACCACCATCTCCATATAGCTATTCTAATTGTTTAAAAGGTAGTAAATTTTGTATCTAGGGCTTTTCGTTCTTTTCCTCGTAATACGAGAGATGTCGCTAGATTGCGTCTCAAAAGGTGGAATCATTGTATCGCGACGGTTTCCCTTAAATAGGCAGATTGTTTATATTCCTTTCAGATTTGTGACTGCATAGCTTCACTGAGGAGGCATGAGGATGCTGAAATAGCTATATGGAGATGGTGGTCCAACTCTGAATCGAATATAAACAAAACCTGCATTTATCTTTTCCATTTTTACTCACTTTTGAGTATTTAGAAACTGTCTTTCGGTCCTTTTCCTAGACGAAAAGAAGGTAAATGCGTGGCCTAAGTGTCATCTATTTGCTTTCTCCTATTTTTGTCGTCTCTGTGATTATATATTGTAAAATCCGGAGATACGGGATGCAGCCAGAAAGCAGTTTATTAACGAAAAGTCTTAGCTTTAAAATATTGTTTATTATATTTTTATTTCAATTAAACTTTAAATTAGATTTGAAAATTCTGGGAGTCTTTTTTAACCTTATCTTATTCGGTTATAATAATGTTCTTGTATGTTTATGAGCAAATGAAATTATGGTCTCGATCTTAGGGACTCTAGCAATCTGTGGTTGAAAAACATTGTTTGAAATGATGTTACTTACTAAAGGTCCCTTCTGACTGTTTTTTGTGTTATTTTTGTAGCAATTTATTTGCGTGATCTGTATCGTAGATGTAATTTTTGAAAAAATCAAATTTAAAATTAAAATTAAATTTCATTATCAAATTCTTTAACAATAGTCCTTAAAACAAAGGACCCCGCAACACTCCTTATGGAAAAGTGGTCCCGGTCAAATTTAACGAAACTTTGCTCAATGATAGTCTTCAGTGAGTAGATTAAAAAATCTATGGCACCTAGGTCTGAAAAACTATTATTCTCGAGCTACAGTACTGCCTTCTAAAGAGCTTAAATTGAGGTACTTGGTTTACGTTAATTACACTAATTCACGGTCAAGCGAATAAAAATATCTATTACTGAAAGACGACAGACTCATTTTCTTCATGCATATTTGCGTGTTGAATATGAATTCGTGGTCAAAAATAGATACATCATATTTTAGTCTTGAGAAAACCTCCGAATATTCCTCAGAAAACTAAAGAAGTGCGATAGAAAATGTGCTGCTAGAGTGACATAAGAATTAACATGTTTTCAGGAATGCTTCACACTTTTTCAAGACCAGCATAGCTGCAGTTCCATCTTATCTGTAGAAAACTACTGAACAGTGGCGGATTTAAGGGGGAATAGAGGAATTGCACTCATTACACAGTCCAGAATTAAAGAAAAAATTGTTGAAACATGATTATTAGACATAGAAATATGTTAGCTTACATGCAACTTACTGCAGACAGACAAATTCAACCCAATTAACTCGACAGTTAGGAAACTAAAGGAAACTTATTGCACATGTTATTACCTATGTATTTTATGTAGTTTGGGTATAACTATTTTATATATTTTGGGGTTGGGGTTTTATTGGAAGTCGCTCCCTTTCCCCAGGCAAATGTTCCGTTATTGCTACTGAAGTATCCTGATAGGTCGTTAGTCAATACGACATATGATTTATTTAACCGAAATCAGTAAAATCTTAACGTACAGATAGTCGTAGATGCTATAAACCCTATTTTTCCATAGAAGATTGTAATTAATATTTCGGGTTTACCTACTACCACGTATGTACTTTGTTTTTTCTTTTCGTATTGAGATCAAGTCCATTTTCTCTACTCATATCTGATATGCTGAAGATCACTCTTTGCAGATCATCTAAGCTATTTGCAAAAACTTGTGCTTCGTCGGCATGTCTCATAGTTTTAGAGGCAATCTATTCTGAATGCATCTTGCTCTGCTTTAGCATCACGTATTGGGGTTGTTCCTTAATTTTTTAAAGGCGCTTCAGTAGCAGTGGCGGAACATGTGCCTTGGGAAAGAGGGCGACTTTCAATAAAACACCAACCCCTAAATACATAAAATAGATAAATCCAAACTACAAGACATATATGATAACATGTGCAATAAGTTCCTTTAATTTTTCTAACTGTCGATTTAATTGGATTGAATTTGTCTGTCTGTAGTAAGTTTCATGTCAGCTAATAATATATTTTTTATGTTTTAATTTTTCTTTAATTCTGGACCGTGTTGCGGGGTAATTACCCTATTCCCCCCTAGATCTCCGCTGTTCAGAAGTTTTCTAAAGATAAGGCGGAACTGCAGCTATGCTGGTATTGGATAAGTCAGAACCATTCAAGAAAACATGATAATTTTTCTGTCGCTGTATATTATATATAATCCGGTTCTCTTTTACCGTGAAGTGTCGAGAAATCTGCTTTTACTTCCTAATCATCTCTCTCCAAAGTTTTCTGTTGGATGTCCTTCTCTTGGCTTCCTCCCATGTGAGGTTTCTGCTTTGTAATGATTTTCCCACAGCATCGTTCCATTGTTGACACGGTCTTCCTCTTCTCCTTGCACCAATTCCCTTTGCTTCCCAAACTACATTGACTTGTCTATGTGGATCTAACCTCTAGGTTGTTTCTTATCGTTTCATTTTTTACTTTGTCCATTAGCGTAACTCCTTCTACTCTTCTTAAATACTTCATTTCAGAAGATTGTATCTTGCTCTTCTCCCGTTCAGTTAGTGTCCATGTTTCACTTCCATATAACAAAGTAGGGAGGTATATTGTCTTATATACTGACACTTTTGTCTTCTTGCTAATTTCTCTTTTGCTAATGAAACCTGAATTCAGGGAGTGATATAGTCGTGATGTTTGAGCAATTCTGTTGTTCAGCTCTTTTTGCATTTTTCCTTTTCCATCTATTATAGTTCCTAAATATTCAAAATCCTCCACTTGTTCTACTAAATTTCCGTCTAGGTTTATATGGATTTCTCTGGGTGTCTTGGATATAAGTAGAGTTTTGGTCTTTGCTAAATTTATTTTCATTCCTTTGTCTGCAAGTTCTCTCGTCCATAAATTTAGGTTGTTTTGCAAAGATTTCTCTGAACTTGCTATTAATGCAATGTCATCTGCAAATACACATTCACTTATCGTTATACTTTTTAATCGATGGTAACCTAAATCTAATTTTCGGGACTCTCTACTGCATTTTTCTATTACTTCATTCATATATATAATGAATAGCAGTGGACTCAAAACTCCACCTTGCCTTACTCCTTGTGTAGTAGCGAATGTGTTTGATTCACAGTTTAATGCTCGGACAATGTTCCAACTCTTCCAGTACATAGATTTTACTGCATCAATTAGTTCTACTCCAACATCGAACTGTTCAAGTGCTTTCCAAATGTGCTGTCTGGGTACCTTGTCAAAGGCTTTTTCCATGTCTATGAAACACATGTATATATCTTTGTCAAAATTAAGGAATTTTTCTGTTATTTGTCTTATAGTAAAGATATGATCTTGGACACTGTGCCTCGGTCGGAAACCACTTTGTGCATCGTGTAGTTGATGTTCCACTTTCTTTCTCAGTCTCATCTCCAGTATTCGTTCATAAACCTTAGCCGGGACACTTAGCATGGAAATACCTCGATAATTTGAACATTCCTTTTTATCTCCCTTCTTAAATAAAGGAGCCATTACTGCTGTTGCCCAATCTTTTGGAATGCGTTTCTGTTTCCAAATTGCTATCAGTAATTTGTGTAAGTAGTGTAATGCAGATTCTCCCATATATTTCAACCATTCTGCCTTGATATTATCTATTCCTGCCGCTTTACCATTTTTCATTTTTGCGATGGCTTCGGTTAATTCTTCCAATGTTATTTCATTACTCTCGTTTCTCGCCGTCCTATATATGATCTCTTCTTCTTGTTCTTCTTCATCATCTGTTTCATCTGCTTCCAGTAACTCTTTGAAATATTCACTCCATCTGTTAACTATATCTTGTGGTTGGGTAAGTATTTCACCATTTTTATTTTTTATTTGCACGACACACAGTGGTTCCAAATGCCGAAAACGTGGCCATGAACCTTTAAAAGCGTATAATATTGTTTATACATTTTGGAATTACTTTCGTTCTTAGGGGTTTTTGGTAGTCGCTGATTACGAATCTGGCATTATTTTTTCTGAAAAACAAAATGGCGGATCCAACATGGCGGAAAGAGATTGAAAATATCAATCAAAAAGGAAATTTTTTTTGTCAAATTTGGTAGGTTAACGTAGCTGATTACAAATCTAACATTACTTTTTTTTAAACAAAATGGCGGATCCAATATGGACGAAAGAAGTTCGAAAATTTAATTTTAGCCGCATTTTTGTTTAAAATGTTATACTATAAGGGACCTTTGAAGCTGCTGATTACCAATACATTTTCTTTATGAAGTACAATATTCAGAACCTATTACTTATGTACAACTGCCCATACATACTCAACAATCGCCAGAATCATGTAATATGCGTCATTTCCCACTTTTGTATTCAAACAACTGCCAGCAATGCATAGGCAGTTATAGGGAGCTAAACGAAAGTGATTCTATATCTACATACTATATATTTTAAGATTAATAAACATTAGTTGCAGAATTATGCAGAATTTTGTACTTTTGGAATGCATCTTTACAAATTGTTAATTATTTCAAGTATATTTTCACTATTTATGCATTAACAGATTTGAAGCATTTATTGTTAATAAATGTTGATTTAAGTTATATCTTACATTACTACATACTTAAAAAAGAAGAATCTGCTTTACAGCGCTAAAATTGATAAACTACAAAACGTTTTACCGCGTTTTCAATATACGAGTTCTTTTTCACTTTCTCTGCCGGCCAAAATAACCCCGGACATGGTCCACTTGTTCCTGAGTTGTGAACCAGAATACATCCAGTCTGATCCTCATACCTGCGTATTAGGACTCTACGATAGTATGAGAAAACAACTGTAAACATGAATATCCCTAAATAGAGACTCCTTTTTTCGCCTCATGACCACGTTTTCAGCATTTGGCACCACTGTGCGACAGTACTACCTGATTTACCTCTCATTTTTTTCAGACCTTTATAGAACAATTTTTGGTTTGTCCTACTATCTTGCTCCATCTTTTCTCCAAATCTCTCCCACTCTTCCGATTTAGTTTTTTAACTTTTTCTTTCACAAGCTTTCTTGCTTCTTTGTATTTCTGATACATATGTGAACTGTTATTTTCTAGATAGGCTCTCCATGCTACTTTCTTTTCTTTCACAGCTATTTTTATCTCTTCGCTCCACCAACTAGTCCTTTTTTTTGACCCACCAGTAATTGTATATCCGCAAATTTCACCAGCAGCATTGGAAATAATATCTTTGAAGAATTTCCACTGTTGTTCAATGGTTTTTCTTTGTATCCATTTTTCTTTGAAATTTTCGTCAGTGGTTTTGTTGAACTTGTTTCTCACTTCAATATTGGCTAATTTATGTGTTCTTACAGATCTTTTTTCTTGTATATTTGCATTTCTAGTATTATTTGTGTTCTGCTCTTTTCCTTTTATTTTTCCAACAACTAGACAATGGTCGCTTCCTAATTCTGAATTTCTAGTCACTTTCACATCTTGGATTTTATTTTTGTGAATTTTCTCTATTATGATGTAATCGATAATAGATTTTTCATTCCGGCTTGGAACTACTCGGGTATATTTGTGTATATCTTTATGCTGAAAGAACGTATTTATTATAACTAGACAGTTTAATCTGCAAAAATCCATTAGTATATCACCGTTAATATTTTTTGTAGTCTCTCCAAATTTACCTATGACGCCATTGCTTTTTTGTGCTTCCTTACCAACCCTTGCATTTAAATCACCTACTATTAGGATTGGACTAGCAATGTTTTCATATAATTCTTGCAGTTTACCCCAAAACTCGTCTTTATTTTTCTTACTATCATTTTCATTAGGACCATAAGCAATTATAATAGTCCAAATATTCTCTCCGTCAAGGTCGGTTCTTATTAGGGAGTTTTTGTGCACACAAATACGTAAACGTAACCCATCTTTTTGACATATACGCTTGCGCATTAATGGTTGAACTCCCGTATCTCGATGCGTATTACCTAAAGTAGCGCTCTGATACGTACGTGAGAACGCATCCCTATCGAGACGAAAGTCACCGAATGCACACGAGGATCTTGCCCGATTGGCGATTACCTACCAATGGCTACCAAATGAACATTTCATCAGCGTACAGTGTACTACCCGTTTATAAATATTTAAGGTTATATTGGTTATTGGTTTAGTCTATTTGAGTAAAATTATTCTGTGTTTGTAATTGGAAATTGGAACTTCATAATAGATTTAAAATTTTATTGTTTTCAAGTTGTCTATTAATAAAGCAAAACAAACAAATCTTGTATTAATTTAAGAAATACAGTGATCACCACAATTAATAACTTGATAAATAAATGACCTAATTTCTGTAAAATTTTCAAATAAATATGAACAAACTATCTACATTATACTGGAATTCTGATGTAGGTACAATAATTTACAACTAAAAAGTAGGTATAAACAAAAATAAAAAAAATTTAACCTAAGGAAAAATAATATTTTTATATTTAAATAGAAGCAATAAAAACCATACAATTTCATCATTCATTTATCTTTTTTTACATTTGTATATTAATTGTATATTGTGTGAACATTGTTTTATTTTTTTAATGTCAACGGAATTTAAAAATTACTTTACGATTTGCTTTACGTTACGTTAAGGCAGTCACAAAAACTACCTATTTTAACGTTCATCCTCTACGACACGTTAGTGGCTTTACGTATACGGAGATCGTTACGTTACGTAGCAACAAAAAATCTCTATTGTCATTAATCGTTCATTAATTTCTTCCCAACTTTTTATATTATTAACAAAATCGTTGTTAACTAGGCATCCTACTCCCGCGTGTGCCCATCTTGAACTGTCGACTCCACTGTACATTAACGTACAATCATTAATTATCATCTCTCCCTTCCCTTTTTTCTTTACTTCAGTTAGTGCAAGTAGTTTCAGATTAGTCTGCTTGAACTCCATAACAAGTTCAATTTCTCTACCAGCTAGACTTCTAATATTCCAAGTTCCAATGCTGATTTTTTTACTTTTGTTTGTTATTTGATTTTCCTTGTTTACTATATCTACAGTGTTTATTTCGCTAATACCTAGATTATGTCCTTGATTCGTTGCCTGGTTCGTTACTGGTAATTCCACTTGATCACTTATCAGTTTTTTGAATTGTACATGATTTTGTTATGATCATGCTGCTCCTCTAAAGTTTCGCTTTGCCTATTCCATACCCATACCTGGTTATTTACTATCATCTTCTTTTATGCCACCTTGACGTTTTTACCTTGATTTCGCTCTAGTTTTGCTTGTTCCCTTATTATTTTATGGATACGACGTTCCTGGTAAGTTAGATCTTCGTCAATGAATATTCTGGCCCCTGGAACATCTTTAAGTTTTTTCTTATTGCTAAGTATTTCCTTCTTTTTATTCAGATTTACCATTTCTACTTTATATCTCTTATTACCTATCTTAGTGACTCGGTTTATTTCAGCTTCAACTTTTAAGTATTTCTTAATGTTGTTCACAGTTTCTTCTACCACTTTTTCAGGCTCCGTTTCGTTTATATCTAAGCCTGTGATTATTCAATTATTTTGTCTTTCTTTTTTCTCTATAATTTCCATTCTGTTTTGAACAACTACCAACTGTTTTTTCAATTCTATGTTTTCTGTTTGTATATCTTTGAATTTTTCTATGTAGTATTGATTGACTTGCCTTAGTTCTTTAACCTCCAGCATTACTGATTTTACTAATTCCATTAATTCATCCATTCTTGTTTTCACCTTGAGTTATCTTCTAAATTTATTCTATAATATATATTTTTAAATTTAACTGACTATATTTCCCTGTTCATGTGGAACGATTCCGGATCGCGAAAAGCGCCGAGCCCACCTTAAAAGTTCAAAAGCTCGTCGAACGCTTATCAATCCGCCAATCAATTCCGATAACGTGATTCTATGGTTATGTTTACTGATTTTAAATACGTTTAAACGTACTTACCGATCGTACTAACACGGCTTTTATCCACACTTTAGATTCTTACTATTATACTATACACTCTGCTCACTCACAAATTTGTAGCCCAAAATTGGGTAATAATACGGAACCATATACAAACACGTCCTACTCGCACCAAGAACTTCAGAAGGCTGTATCTCGAGAATAATAGTTTTTCAGTACTAGGTGCTCTGGACTTTTTTAATCTACTCACTGAGAACTATCATTGACAGAAGTTTCTTTAAATTTGACCGGGACCACTTTTCCGTAAGGAGTTTGGCGGGGTCCTTTATTGGACTGATATAAAAAAAATATTTTTTCACGGATGTGTGAAATTGGGTTTGAATTGTGTAATGTGTTGGATATTTATTGGATATGAGATTTTCAATGGTCTGGTCTTCTTTCGTCTATTGTTAGTATATTATTGTTGTTGACTTCTGCTTTTAGAATTGGTAACCATAGCCTGCTGCATTATGCTTATTGGTACGCTACATATATTTACTCGTTGAGTAGGATAAGAGCTGCTTATCTGACTTTTCTCTTTTTATATCTGTTTCTTTCATGATTATTAATACATATTTCCATTGTACTGTGCGCTTCTTGTCCCAAGAATGTTTGCCTATCTGGGACCTCTCAAAGTCTCTGTTGTTTTCACCCAATTTTGAAAAAATGTGAAAACTTTGAATTATCCACGTTCGTCTGTTCGTCTGTCTGTCTGCCTGCCTGCGAACAAAACTCCTCCGTCATTATACGTGGTAGAATGACAAATGAAGTGTCAAATGAAAGCTTATAGTCCAAGGATGGTACTAAAGGTGAGAAATTTGACCTAGGCTGTCTGTCCGTCTGTCCGTCTGACCGAGAACATATCTCCTCCTTCATTAAACCAGGTAGAATGACAAATGTGTCAAATGAAAGCTTATAATCTAAGCAAGGTAATAAAGATGAAAAATTTGGCATCGGACTTCCGATTTTAGAGTTGCAACCGTAAGTACCTACTGTTTTAAAGTCGAAAATAGTATAAGCGATATATTATTCGACGTGCTTAGCAATATGGGAACAAATGTAAAATTTTGGTTTTTACATCTTTTCCGGTTAAAAAGTTCTAAGCACAAGTGCCATTATAGTCGCAGAAATAGTACATGCAATACAGTAATCGAAGCGTATTAAGAAGCTGAGTTTGCATCTTTAGCTTCGGTTTCGAAGTCGTTTCTGTTCAAACAATGATGACCCAAAGTTTAGTAAAAATTACTCAAAATTAGTAAAATCATATATCAGTGGCGGCTTGTGACCCAAAAATTTGGTAGTTCTGCAGTATTTTTTGGTTTTTTTTAATTCAATATCTTTTAATCGTTGTATTTTACAACGAGGCTTTTAGTTTGATATTTTACACCATATATTTATTCATTATATATCTATTAAAAAAATAATATAAACTTACCGATTTTCTTCTTTTCAAATTGAAGATAAATCCAATTATATCAAAAATAGCAATGGTACATTATGGCACACTAGTAATTGTTTTATAGTTTATGTTTTTAGTAGAATTTTATCGATAAATACGCGAAACTAAGGAATGCAAACGAAAAAACACTACAAACAAAATCGCCACAACAATAATTGCATTATAGGGTCTTACGAACTAACTACACACAGAGCCAAATACATTATTTTTTTTTATAAATAAACTCGATTCGTCGATTTTTTTTTAAAGCAAACTTGTCTATAACTTTTTAATTAAAGTTTGGTATTTCTTTTATAAGTGTTTTTTCTACTGACAACATGGTTAATGCTACAAGTCGGTCTTCAGTCATGGAATTTCTCAAGAATGTTTTAATCCGTTTTAAACTCGAAAAGCACCTTTCAGCTTCTGCCGTACTCATGGGCACTGTAATTAGAATTTGAAGCAGTTTTACAGTTTCTTGAAAAGGCTCTGTTAAATTATTTTCAATTAAAAATTTTAAAAAAGGTATTGCCCCATCATTTATGTCTCTACAGTCTCTTCTAAAATAAATAACAGATAATTCAGTCTTCAAGGCGCTCCCTATCTAAATTTGGATATGACGCGCAAGTCAGGCTTAAATTATCATTTGGGAAATTAGCACAATAATTATCAAATTGCTCAGGATAAAGCAATGAAGTTGCAAGTAGGTGATTTTTAATAGCAAATCTATCATTTGCACAATTTATGATTATATCACAAACTTCGACATATGCTCTCCGATGATCTACTGGACTGTTATCCTTCCGTAACCTTTTAGTTGGTAATGGTTCAACGCATAAACTAGAACCTTGGTCAATGGTATCATCTATTGAATTTCTAACTGAATTCATGTATCTTTCGAAATCTGTCACCTTTTTATTGATTTCCAAAGGATCCGTTTTAGTCTTTTGAAAGGCATTATACAAAACGTCTACTTGTGGCATTATGCGATGGAAAAATGTTAACCAAAAAACAAAATTTTGATCCACTAGTATTCTTCGAATGGAAGACGCTGAACTACAGACAGCTGCCTTATCAAACGATTCTTCTATTTCTTCCATACATTCGATAAAAGAAGATCGATGTTCAAACACAACATTAACAGTTCGAATATTGAAGTTCCAGCGAGTTGGAGCGCCATGAGGAATTTTCTTTTGGACGATTTTATCTAAAACTGCCACTCGTTGTGGCGAATTTTTAAAAAAGGTAGATATTTCATTTAAATTTCCAAAAAAAAGTCTAACTTGAGAGTTTTCGGAAGAAGCCTTAGACATTATTAAATTTAATTGATGCGCGTAACAGTGTACAAAATGAGCAAATGGATATTTTTCTTTGATTCTGGCTTGAACTCCTGCGTGCTGTCCACACATGACCCCTGCCCCTTCATAACTCTGAGCAATTAGTTTATTATTTGAGTTTTCCAGGATAGGATCCAAAACACTGAAAATGTTTTTGCTTAAAGTATCTGCATTTAATTTTGAAGGTACCAAATATGTCCAAAATCGTTCTACCGGTGCTCCATTTCGACAATATCTAAATACTACAACCATTTGTGATTTTGCTGAAATGTCTGTAGTCTCGTCGGCCATGACAGCTAGATATGGAGATTCCCGAATTTCCTCCAAAATTTTATCCTGGCATAATTCCAACATGCAGTCCAAAATATCATTTTGAATTTCTTTAGAAATGCCCTTAAAAACCGTCGATTCTTCCAAGTGTTGTGCTAAAGTTCTATCCAATTCAGCAGTAAAATTTATGAGGCCGCGAAAAATTCCAGGATTGTCGGATGTTTGTGTCTCGTCGTGTCCCCGAAGCGCCAATTCGAAAACACTACAAAATTTTATGCAGTCTATAATTTTTGAGAGAACATACCTATTTTTTGTTATAGCTTCATTGAATTTTTGAATATTTATCCAGTATGCACAATCTAACTGTTCTTTAATATTCACGGAGCCTAATAAAGAATATTCCATTTGATTGTGCAAATGATGCTTAGAAGTTTCGTGCTTTTTTATTTTATCACTTAAATGTACTAAGTCTCTTACACCAACTTGCGTCCATGACTTATCACCTCCAAAGAGTACACAAGGAAAACAGAAAAGAGCGTTTTTTCTGTTGCAGCCACATATCCAAATATTTCTCGTATAAATATCGCAATTAAATTGTCGTTTTTAATTTTTCCCTCGGCTTGATCCTTCTTTTTCGATTTTAATATCCGGCAAAGGACGTCCTTTGCATTTTAATTCTAGTTTTTCGTCATAAGAATATTTAAAGAATCTCTTAACATTAATCAAATTATAAATAACATCCATCCTGAACAGCACTTTTATTCTCATATACTTAATATAAATACCGAATTACGTGCAGGACAACTTATTTTAACAGTCGTCGCGTCGCGATCACCGATTATTTAAAATTACAATAAACGTAGGTTTCTACACACTAGTTCGAACTGCGACAAATGCAGCTCAAATATTGCTTTCAGTCGTCGCCTGAAAAGTGTAGGCGAGGGTTGAGCGGGTGTTATCGGGGATATCTTTAACAGTTCACAGCTCGGAGTAGCACCGGTCCGGTCAAATAAGTGGGACTTGCTATCGCCATGAGATGCGACGGACGACAGATTAAAATAAAGGCGGCCATGCACGAAAACCATCTAAATGAATTTAGATTTTATAAGTAGTGATATTTTTTATTTAATTTTCAAAGTAATTTTGTTTGGATTATTTTGGTGGTTCTGCAGCTCCGCAGCACTTATATACCAACCGCCACTGTCATATATCAATCGACGCTAAATTACACGAAGAGTTCAAATATCGAAATCCAGTTCTACTTTGGGTGAAAAACTAGGACTTACGAAGTCCAATTACTTGTTTTTGATGTATGTTTGGTACTCACTTACCCTGACACTTAGTGGGATTGCACAAAAATAACAGAAAAAACCGTCATAATTTTATACTTCTACAGAATAATGTCATTTTAAACAATGTTTTTCAACCATAGATTACTTGATCGAGAACAAAAATTTGTTTGAAAAGCGCAAGAATACAATAAACTAAAGAATCAGGTTAAAAATTTTCCCAGAATTTTCAAACTTATTCTCCATTTTAATTTTGAGAACGATTTTCCGAGTGGAAATCGAAATGTCCAGTAGTTAATTAAGAAATGTAATTTTCATTACACCAACAACTGTGGCTCACTCCCATAAAAACCCTAATAACACCAAACATTCCATGTATGTTCCTAGAATGTACCGGGTGTCCCAATAAGAATGGCTCTCGGCCATATCTCAGGAACCGTTTATAGTAGAGCTTTGAAATAAAAAATTTTATAACAAAAGTTGCCTCAGGAAAAGCCTGGAAATTATTTTCATAATTGTGGGTCCACCGCTAGAGGGCGTAATTGAATATCAAAAATAAAAAAATCTAAATTTTACAAAATTTTCCTAATGAAGGGGCACTGTAAATCCGATTATTGTATTCTTCATAAAATTCTGCGCATATTTGATTTAACAAGTTTAACTCTACCTTTGCAAATAAGAGGTGGGAGTGAGTGGGAACCTTGTTATGAAAAAATGGCTGTAAGTCCGGTTCTGCTAAATCAAATTTTGAAAACTGTGTCTTGTTGAAGACAGATCTTTTTCTTCAATGTAAGCGTGATAATTTTGAACCATCCTAATAAGTAATAAGCCAGCTGGGAGGCAATATTTAATTTTTTTCAGAAATCTAGTTTTCTTTGGAAAATATTAAATACAAGTATGCATTTTTAATCATACTTTATAAAATTAGATTAAATTAGCAATAGAATAGCAAAAACCGCATGTCGATATCTTTTTTATATCTCAAGATATCTCGAGAAACGTGTAAATTTTATACATAACTGTTACTATCACCGCTAAACTAAGTTAATGAAAAGTAGTGTGCTGTGGAAAAAAACAAAATAACATTTTCCAGATGTCAACGTATAAAAATATAATTAATTAAAACAACAATATAAAGAGAAACAATACTATTAAAATTAAATATAACACAGAACAAAAAGAACTACTTAGTGACGACCTAAAGATTCAAATTGTTGCCCATCATACACTATTTACTCTAGAATACATTTTTCAGAGAATACTAAACGCCATTCAAAGCATATCGAGAGCAGAAATTGAGACTGCTGTTCAATCTACTCTTGAAAGAGTAAATGTTTGCAACGAAAATGATGGGCAAAAATTTGAACGTTTATGTCATCACTAAATAGTTGTTTTTATTTCTTTGTAATAGGGCTTTTCGACGCTTCTCATTTGTTTCGAGCCTTTGTCATATGCCGTATAATCCGTGTATAATATTAATATACGAGATATGAACGAGGCTCGAAACAAATGAGAAGCGTTGAAAAGACCTAATATACGTTGACAGCTGGAAAATGTTTCTTTGTTGTTTCCATAGCACACTACTTTTCCTGAACTTCGTTTACCGGTGACAGTAACAGTTATGTTTTTAAATTTACACGTTTTGTAAGATATCTCGAGATAGAAAAAAGGTATTAATATGCGGTTTTCGCTAGTCTGTTGCTAATTTTGTCTTATTTTGTAATATGGTATTAAAAATGCATGTTTGTATTTAATATTTTCCAAGGAAAACTAGATTTCTGAATAAAATTAAATAACGCCTTCTAGCTGGCATATTACTCAGTAAGTTGGTTCGAAATCATAACTTTTACATTGACGAAAAAGATCTGTCTTCAACAAGACCAAGTTTGCAAAATTTGATTAAGCAGAACCGGACTCACAGCCAGTTTTTCATAACAAGGTTCCCACTCACCTCCACCTCTTATTTCCAAAGGTAGACCTAAACTTGTCAAATCAAATATGCGTAGAATTTTATGAAGAATACGACGATCGGATTTCCAGTGCCCCTTCATTACGAAAATTTTGTAAAATTTAGATTTTTTTATTTTTGATATTCAATTACGCCCTCTAGCGGTGGACCCACAATTATGAAAATAATTTCCAGGCTTTTCCTGAGGCAACTTTTGTCATAAAATTTTTTATTTCAAAGCTCTACTATAAATGGTTCCTGAGATATGGCCGAGAGCCATTCTTATTGGGACACCCGGTACATACAGGATATTGAAAACATTCCTGGAATGTCCTTAAAAGCACAAGAATATCCCCTAAATGACCCAGGAAAGTCCTCTGTCAGAATTTTAAACATTCCTTGAATTTCTTGTTGGAACATTCCATGAATGTCTACGAAAAGTTCTTTGGACATTCACAGTATATTTTTTATACATTCCCTGGATATAGTCGCTGATGTGACATAATACCTCCGATTTGTTTTTTCATGAGTTTTGTAAGAGAGACTAAAAACTTTTTTTACAATCACCTCCTATTTTCATATGGTATTTTTTGACATGTTTGGTAGTAAATTCAACTAAAATTGGAAAGAAATCCTTTGTAAAAGGTATAAAATTTTTTTATTAAAAATCCCTTAAAAGGGCTACATCACAACAAAACGTTTTCGATTTTTATAAAAAATCATCATCAGTGTTCGATCTAAAAATAAGTATAACCGATTTAATGAATATAAAGTTATTATTTAAATTTTGACAAAGGTTAGAGCAAGTTGGTTATACTTACAAACTGGATGCTAGCTAAGCCACAAAAGAAAAATATCTGGGTAAAAACCCTTTACATATAATATAGATGCCTTAAAAGTGCATACTTCGATAAAAAGGCCTGTGATGGTCACATGGCAAACAGGATAATGCCCTAAGGTAAGGTATACAGGTTTCCCAACACGTGGGATCCAAATTGAGTTGATCACATTTCAATGACTTAATGGCAACTGATTGCAAAATGATTGATGTTTCTGAAAGGTGTCAAAAGACAGATAGACAACGTGACGTGGAATTTACCCTGTATTACGACAGCCAACTAATTGTTAGTAAAATATTTAATGAAAATTTACATAGTAATAACAAACATCAAAAAAGTTATGGCTATAATTACATTTAAGTAAGTACCTTGAATATGTAAGATGAACGTGAAGTAAGAAATGATTTTTATAATGAGAAATAGCCAGAATCTATGCAGCCATCTATACATGTTCCTATTCTAATTGAAGTAAGTTCAACTGTGCTGTGGAAAATTTGATTTCTATGAATTAAAAGGAGTGTTTGGTTAAATTGTACCAATGGCAGAGTAAATTAGAGAGTCTGTAGTAAATGGAAGTCTGATATTAAAGTAGTGTTGAAATTAAGATAAGTTGTATGAGTCACAGGAGGAAACTGATATGATATAATGATATGTGAATTAATTGGTTAAGGTACCTGAGTGTTGATATTGGAAGTGAAGAAGAATATCAATTGAACTAATAACCTGGCAAAAGTATGAGGTCCTTTTATGTAACATAAGCATCTAGGACTAAACATGTTTATGAAATAGGGATTTTTTTTTTTCTTTTTTTTCCTATTTTTTATTTTTTATACCAAGTTATCGAGTTGAATTGAAAAGGTTTAAAACTGGATGGATGTATGAAGGTGTATTGGAAAACAAGCAATATGTGTAAAATTAGAAGGTAGGTAGTGAATAATTTGTGATTTGATATCAGAATTGTTTACTGTAATGAGGTGTGATGAAAAAGGCTGGGCGCCCCAGAAACCAGACCCCACATCTATGGATAAGAGAGTGGAAGAATTAGTATAAAAACCTTTTATAAATATTTTTCTGAAGTTTAGTTGGACCTATAACGAAAACCTGATCAAATGGCGATAAGTTATGAAATTGGGTGGAAAAGAACAAATAGTGTTAGAGTTGTGACTGGTCGATTTAGTAAAAACTGTGGAAAAAGTTAAAGTAGATTATTTTGGAAGACTAGTAGAAGTTAAGGGATAATGAGTTGATGTTAGAAATGTCATCTGTTAGATAAGTATATGGAGGAAAGGTTAATATAAATGAAAAAAGAGTTTGGAAACAGCAAAGAAGTTTTGAAATTTAGGTTAAGAAAAAAGTTGACGATGTAAGGGATTGAAGTCACGATTGAAAGACACATGGCGGTTAACACAGTTAGGGCTACTTTGCTTTTCTCTAATTATTTCCAAGTCCTCGTATAGGTCCAGTCTTAAGAAATTCTTTTGAGGTATGTTGTGTATTAGAGAAACATTTTCCGGAATGTTAAGAGTATGACTGTTTTGTTTTAAATGTTGAGAAAAGGTGGAAGTGTTCTCTCTTTTTGTGTGTTCAAGGGAACGAGATGCTAGTGACCTACAAGTTCTTCCTATGTACGTAGCATCACAGTCAGAGCATTGAAGTTTATAAACCCCACTACGATTCATGTAGTTGATAGGGTCTTTGGAGTTGGAAAGACATTGTCCTAAATTATTGGAAACTTTAAAAGAGATGTGTATGTTATCAACTGATCTCTTGATAATATTACTGATATCACCGGAAAGGCTCTCTTGATGGAAAGGTAATGAAGCATAAATGGGTCTGGTGGTCAGATCTCTGGGAAACGCAGCCTCCCTCAGAACCCTCAGTTGTCTCTTATGAAGGAGTTTGGTTATAAGGTTTGGTTCGTAACCGTTATTGAAAGCAATTTGTTTGATAGTGTTGAGTTCTTTAGTGTAGTTAGATTGAGATAGGGGGATGGTTTCTAGACGGTGTATGTAACTGTGGAAGGCAGAGTATTTATGTGACATTGGATGGTTTGAAGACAAGGGTACGGCATGATCAGTCTGTGTTGGTTTCCTATAAATACTAAAATCGAAGTGGTCATCCAATCTGGTGATGGTGAGGTCGAGAAAGTTAATTGAATTGGATGATTCAAGTTCCATAGTGAACTTAATGTTGGGGTGGATTTGATTAATTTTAGAAAGCAATAGCTCAGCTGATGTGGAGGGTCCTGTTAAGAAAACTAGACAATCATCTACGTATCGAAACCAGTGTAGAATTTCAGGATTTTTCATAATCTGTGTGGATTCTAAATGATCCATAAATATATCAGCTAAGAGAGGAGATAGACAGCTACCCATAGCTAGGCCATCAGGTTGCCTGTAATATGTATTATTAAATACAAAGAAATCTTGAGATAAGCAAAATTGTAATAATTGGATGATTGAATTGGTAGTAGACATAGTAATGGAGCTGGCTCTAAGAAGAGAATGTACCAGATTAATAGTTTCTTGTTTGGGGACCCAAGTAAAAAGGTTGCTGACATCGAATGAAAGCATAGTAATGTTGGGATGAAGATTAATTTGTTGAAGTTTATTGACTAGATGATTGGTGTTTTTGACTGAGAAACGAGGGGAAAAATTCGTCATAGTGTTGATAAGGTTAAGTATGAATTTAGAAAGGATTGAAATTCAACTATCTATTTACTACAAAACATGTCAAGATTTACATGTGAAAACAGGAGATGACCCTGAAAATGGTTTTTCGTCTCCTACAAAATTCATGGAAAAGCAGATAGGAGGTATGTCACATCACCGACGATATACCAGAAGTATATGTGGCCATACCAAAACATTTTAATTGCACAAACTCTTTTCATAATTTTTTTTCCATAATCATCACTACGATGATGATTCATTGTATTGAATTGTACATTACAATTACAATCTGGTGATAACTGACCAATGAGCAATTTTAATTTAACCTAAATTACTACTGTTCCTTAAAATACAGAGCTTACCCCATACCGTCTCTTATCTAATCTAACAAGATCGTGCACTATTCTAACATACACAGGCACACAAGCACTTTGCTCTGCTGTTCACTATCACCTATCACTCAAACTAGTTCAAAAGGCTTTGTCCTCTTCAATCTTCTAGTTTGCCCAGTAGTATCGAGGAGCTGGATTTCCTCAATATTCTTGTAGGTACTTCTGAAGTTGTTGCTCGTGACTTACAACTTTACTCCAACTTTAAAAACAAATCCAGCTGTAAACTATTTATGTGCCTGAAGGCTTTTGTATGCTTTCATCTGCTGCTTAGAGTAGTAACTATGTATAAATATATATAATAGTAATTTGGTGGAATGCACTTTACTGTAAAATCCAATTGTGACTAAATTATGTATGGATCTAGATCCCCAATTATTTTCAGCTTCAATAAATATCTAAAACAATAAAAGGAATAATGTTATTGCTTGCACAATTCATCAATATTAATAAATATCAGGGGAAAATTAACAGTAAATAAAAATTTTTTCCCTTACCTTTCTCCAACATCTGGAGTTTCCAATAATAATTTCCTTAAATAACCACTTTGTATGGTGGTAAAGTTTACAAAGTTCACAAAATACAGCAAACGAAATCCAAATGAATTCAAAATAGACAAAATACGACGAAAAACAATGAAAAATAGATATTATATACAAACATAACCTATGTAAAATAAATGGCGACTCGATTCTAGTTTTCTGTTGACCTAGATATCAAAATATCAAAAGGCACCGCTGGGAAAATATTCCAAAAATGCGGTTCAGAGAAACTATATGAAACGAGTCTTTGTACTCTCATACAGAGTATGACATTAGTAAAAATACAAAAATAGACGGTTTAGTTTTGATTTAAATCTGTCTCCTGCCATCCCCCGATAGCGCTATTTCTAGGTCTACCTTTTGTCAAGGAGGCTATGCAAGAAGAAGATTTTGATTTAAATTTGTCTTCTTGCATAGCCTCCTTGACAAAAGGTAGACCTAGAAATAGCACTATCGGGGGATGGCAGGAGACAGATTTAAATCAAAACTAAACCGTCTATTTTTGTATTTTTACTAATGCCATACTCTGTATGAGAGTACAAAGACTCGTTTCATATAGTTTCTCTGAACCGCATTTTTGGAATATTTTCCCAGCGGTGCCTTTTGATATTTTGATATCTAGGTCAACAGAAAACTAGAATCGAGTCGCCATTTATTTCACTTATTCCCCGTTAGAGGGCGTTCTAACCTTACTCCGGTATAAATAGTTTTATTGTATACCGAGAACTACGGAAATGTTTGATTTAAATTTGTCTTCTTGCATAGCCTCCTTGACAAAAGGTAGACCTAGAAATAGCGCTATCGGGGATGGCAGGAGACAGATTTAAATCAAAACTAAACCGTCTATTTTTGTATTTTTACTAATGCCATACTCTGTATGAGAGTACAAAGACTCGTTTCATATAGTTTCTCTGAACCGCATTTTTGGAATATTTTCCCAGCGGTGCCTTTTGATATTTTGATATCTAGGTCAACAGAAAACTAGAATCGAGTCGCCATTTATTTCACTTATTCCCCGTTAGAGGGCGTTCTAACCTTACTCCGGTATAAATAGTTTTATTGTATACCGAGAACTACGGAAACGTTTGATTTAAATTTGTCTTCTTGCATAGCCTCCTTGACAAAAGGTAGACCTAGAAATAGCGCTATCAGGGGATGGCAGGAGACAGATTTAAATCAAAACTAAACCGTCTACTTTTGTATAACCTATGTAACTTTTTGTATGCCAACCAGAAGTCACGTGGTTTGGATTGCCAAGCCTAATACATAGTTACACGCGCGGCAAATTTGAAAATGAACGCAAAGTGAATAGTAAATGGCCTCTCTTAAAATATAGGACATTGGTAGTATGTTCATAGAATGTCTTGTGGTAACTTTTCACCAATAATTTAATCATATGTTCACCGAATGTTCCTTTAAGGTCCAGGACATTCAAACATTAATAATTAAACTTTGATAGTACATTCATGGAATGATTTGTGTTGCTAAGGAACATAATACTAAACAAAGTAACAAAACAAATTGATTTGTTTAATTTGTATTTTGAGAACGACTTTCAAATTGAAAATCAAAATGTCAAATAACCGTATTTTTAACTGAAATTGTGGTTAATTTCCGTTAAAGATAGTAAAAAATATTAAAATGCCACCATAAAATAACTTCAGAACCATGCTATTGACTGTTATTTTTTAATAAAAATATTTTATCCGGTATCCTTGCTTTTACTTTCGCAAACATCGTAAAAACAGAGTACTAGATCCCCCAAAAACATTTTGTATCGAAAGCCAATTCCGCGTTATCTTGCCGCCGGTCGTAATTCGGTGCTTGTATTTTTTGTATCATTGATTCCGACTTTGAAACATTGATTCCAAAAAAATGAACACATAATGTTATTATGTATTACTAAAGCCTGATAAATCGTTGTACGAGTAGAAAACCTATGCATAGAAAAATAATCTGTGGGTGTATTTTCCAGAATTCAGCAAATATGTTTTTCTACGAGCGTGCAAAAATGTCTGCTTTCGCGCACGCATTTTAGTTTAGAAAGTTTCACTTTTCCGCACGCGTGTTACTTTTCCGCACGCGGTTTTTACTTTTCCGCACGCGTGTTAATTTAGATATGTTAATATGGCCTTAAAGTAATTATAATACATGCAATAAACTAATATTTAGATATTATTTACTAATTTATTTCAAATATATCTTATGGTGTTTCTGTTTTAATGAAATTAACGCGACAATTCGATGAAATAAAATTATTTTGACATAATATTCCAAAGTCAAATCGGTAGACAATAACAGTCGTTTTGAATCATCGTCATGGAAACAAAGATCGTCGTCATGCTAACTAATTATATTGAAAGTTTGGTTTTGACAACCTTGTCAAAGAATTAATTTGTGTATGTATTTTCATATTGATTAAATTAATTGGTTAAGATTTGGTAATTTTTTAAAGACTCTTAGAAAAAATATTGTTCCTAACTCTTGCAGAAACTCCCGCTTCGCGTCGTTCGGCAAACTGCAGTCGCGTGCGGAAAAGAATGACTTTCTGCACTTGTTAGGAAAATAACTATATTATAATTATTAGAAAATAAGCGCTTAAAAAGGAAAATGTTTCATAAAAAAATTAAGTAAGTCAAAAAAAGATACAAAAATTTTAAAAAAGCTGTATACTTACTTATTACTAAAAAATTTATTTTTTTATTAATTATGACATAGTCTAAGATACGATATAAGGTCGATCTGCACGTATCTGTTTCATCATCATTCTCTTTGCCTTATCCTTATGCAGGGTCGGCTTCCGTAATTGCATTTCTTCACACAATTCTATCTTGGGTCATATCAATGTTAATCCCCTTTACCAACATATCCTGCCTTATCGTCTCCCCCCAGGTCTTCTTTGGTCTTTCTTTACTACTCCCTCCAGGAATAGGCACTTCATCTATTCTTCGTATTGGGTGATTAACGTCTCGACGTTAAACATGACCAAACCATCTTAACCTATGCTCTCTCATTTTGGCATCAGTTGGTGCCACACCTAGACTTCCCTAATATACTCATTTCTAATTTTATCCTTCTGTGTCACTCCACTCATCCATCTAAGTATTCTCATTTCCGCCACGTGCATTCGTTGTTCCTCTTTCTTTTTCACTGCCCAACATTCAGTTCCGTACATCATAGCCGGCCTTATGGCTGTTTTATAGAATTTTCCCTTTAGCTTCATTGGAACTTTTCTGCCACAAAACACACCAAACGCCTCTTTCCACTTCATCCATCCAGCCCTAATTCTACTGCATGCATCTCCATCTATTTCTCCATTACTCTGTAATACCGATCCTAGGTACCTAAAACTATTGATTTTCACAATTATTTCACCATCCAAATATGCCATTTTATTTGTAGTAACTCCATATTTAAATGAACATCCCAAATACTCTGTTTTTGTTCTACTAAGATTAAACCTTTTTTCTCCAGAGCTTGTCTCCACTGTTCCAGTTTTTGTTTTAAGTCTCTTTCACTATTTTCTACTAACACTACACCATCAGCACACATTAGGCACCACGGAATTCTACCATGTAGTTTCGCTGTTATCTGGTCCAAAACTAATGAGAATAAATAAAGACTAAGCACCGAGCCTTGGTTCACTCCTACTTTCACCTACTCTCTCCCACATATGTCCTAACACTAGTCGTTACACCCTCATATATATCTCTCACAATCTTTAGATATTCGCCAGGGACTCCTTTCTTATTTAGTGCCCACCACAGAATCTCTCGAGAAACTCAATAATATGATTTCTCAAGATCAATGAATATCATTATGAACGTTGGTGTCTTTATTCCTGTATTTTTCCATCAATGAAATTGAATGAATGAAAATTGCATCTGTTGTTGATCTGCCCTGCATAAAGCCAAATTGATTATCGGATAGTTCGATTTCTTCACGTATCCGTCTATCAATTACTCTCTCCCATATTTTCATGGTGTGGCTAAGTAGTTTTATAGCCCCGTAGTTTGTACATTGTTGTATGTCTCCCTTGTTTTTGTAGACAGGTATTAATATACTGCTTTTTCATTCGACTGGCATTTGTGCAACTTCCATAATTCTATTAAATAGGCCTGCTAGCCAACATATATTTCTCTCCCAATGTCTCTCCCTGTCTCTCCCAATGCTCTCCATACTTCCCCAGGAATATGACCTGGTCCGACTGCTTTTCCTTTCTTTATTTTTTGAAGCGCTTGAGCCACTTCCTCGTTTGTTATTCTGGTAACCATTGCTGTTACTGTCTCCGTTAACTCCGCAGGCTGTCTGTCAAATTCTTCATTTAATAAACTGTCAAAATATTTTCTCCATCTCTTTTTGACCTCCTTTTCGCGAATTAGTATTTTGTTATTTTCACCTCGGATACATCTATTCTGATTAAAATCTCTTGCTTTCCTTGCTCTCTGTTTGGCTATTTTATATATCCTTGCTTCGCCTTCCCTGGTATCAAGTTGATCGTATAGGTTTGAATACGCTTCTGCTTTAGCTTTTGCTACTGGTACTTTCGCTTCCTTTTTGGCGATCATATAGTTTTGAAGATCTATGTCTGATCTGGTTTCTCGCCACTTTTTATATAATTTTCCCTTTTCTTTTATTTTTTTGTACTTTATTTGACCACCACCCAGTCTCTTTATCCTCAAACTTCTTTCCTGATGTTTTCCCAAGTATTTCAATAGCCGTCTCTCTAATAATATTGGCCTTTTTTCTCCAAATTGTGTTAGGGCTTCCTTTCATGTTCCAACATATTTTTTCTACTATTCTTTCCCTGAATAGACCTTTTTTCTCATCTTTTAGCATCCACCACTTGATTTTTTGTGGTCCTCTCCGATATTTTTGTTTAGTTTCGCTTTTTACTTCGATGCCCAGAACAAGCAGCTTATGTTGTTCGCTTACTGTCTCACTATCTATTACCTTGCAGTCCTTGCATTCACATATATCTTCTTTCCTTATCATGAAGTAGTCTATTTGGGATTGATGTTGTCCACTTTTGTAGGTAATAAGTTGAGTTTCTCTCTTTTTAAAGAATGTGTTAACAATCGCCATGTCCAATGCTGTTGCTAATTCAGGCATGTCATTTCCAGCTTCATTTCTAGTTCCAAAGCCTAATCCCCCGTGTATTGTTTCATATCCTGCTAATTACCTCCTATTATAACTTTCTTCTCTGCTGGAATATCACTCAGTACACCGAGAGAAAAAAATTCTTGACATAAAGAAAGTTTATTAATATTTAAGAAAGATCGACTTGGCATATTGCCTAAGAAATATATCTTTGCATGTAAGATATAATTTTCTAAAATGTTTCAAATAAATTCTACTATAGCCGAAGAAATATATCTTAAACATGATTGAACTATCACTTTCTGGCAAACTTCAAACCCATTTAGTCGGAGAGATAGAAGCGGATTTTGTGCGTGATAAGTAATATGGAAAAACTATACGGGGATATGTTGAATTAGTTGTGTACATGACTTTCACCAACGGCCGGAAACCAGAGTTGGGGCCGAGGGTAGTTATAAGGGGTCAAAGTCGCGGATTTTATTATTTTCTTTATGACGCTCATGATTGAGATAGTGCACCAAAATTTGGGAATAAGTAGGTCATGACGTAACTAAGTAAAATCTCTAGGGGCGGAACGCTGCGTGGCCGACAAAGGGGCGGGGGCAGGGGTGAATATAAAAAATATAAAGGGTTTTTTGCGACGTTCGTGATTGAGATAGTGAACCAAAATTTGGGAATAAGTAGACCATCACTTTACTAAGTAAAATCCCCAGAGCCGGAAACCAGAGTTGGGGATGAGGGTAATTATAAGGGGTCAAATTCGCCGTTTTTATTATTTTTTTTTGTGACGCTCATGATCGAGAGAGTGCACCAAAATTTGGGAATAAGTAGATCATGACGTAACTAAGTAAAATCTTCAGGGGTGGCACTCTGCATGGCCGACAAAGGGGTGGGAGAGGGGTGAATACAAAAAATATAAGGGGTTTTTTGCGACGTTCGTGATTGACAAAGTGCACCAAAATTTGGGAATAAGTAGACAATGACATAACTAAGTAAAATCCTCAGAGCCGGAAGCCAGAGTTGGGTATGAGGGTAGTTATAAGGGGTCAAAATCGCCGTTTTTATTATTTTTTTCGTGACGCTCATGATCGAGATAGTGCACCAAAATTTGGGAATAAGTAGGCCATGAGGCAACTAAGTACCATTTCCAGGGGTTTTTTGCGACGTGCTAGATTGAGATAGTGCACCAAAATTTGGGAATAAGTAGACCATGACTTAGCTAAGTAAAATCCCCAGAGTCAAAAACCAGAGTTGGGGATGAGGGTAGTTTTAAGGGGTCAAAATCGCAGTGTGTATTTTTTTTTGTGACCCGGCACAACATTTGTCCCCCACGCAGCGTTCCGGCCCTGGAGATTTTACTTAGTAATGTCATGATCTACTTATTCCCAAATTTTGGTGCACTATCTCAATCACGAACGGCAAAAAAAAACCCATATATTTTTATACTCACCCCTGCCGACCACCCCTTTCTACCCCAAGCAGCGTTCCGCCCCTGAAGATTCTACTTAGTTACGTCATAACCTACTTACTCCCAAATTTTGGTGCACTATCTCCATCATGAACGCGACAAAAAAAATAATAAAAACCGCGAATTTAACCCCTTATAACTACCCTCGTCCGCTACTCTGGTTTCCTCCTCTGGGGATATTACTTAGTTATGTCATAGTCTACTTATTTCCAAATTTTGGTGCACTATTTAAATCACGAACGTCGCAAAAAACCCCTTACATTTTTTTATATTCACCCCTGCCCCACCCCTTTGTCGACCACGCAGCGTTCCACTCCTGGAGATTTGACTTAGTTACGTCATGACCTACTTATTCCCAAATTTTGGCGCGATATATCGATCATGAGCGCCACAAAAAAAAATAATAAAAAACGGAACTTTGACCCCTTATAACTACCTTCCTTCCCCACTCTGGTTTCCGGCTCTGGGGATTTCAATTATTTATGTCATGGTCTACTTATACCCAAATTTTGGTGCACTATCTCAATCACGAACGTCGCAAAAAACCCGTTATATTTTTTATATTCACCCCTACCCCCACCCCTTTGTCGGCCACGCAGCGTTGAGCCCCTAGAGATTTTACTTAGGTATGTCATGACCTACTTATTCCCAAATTTTGGTGCACTATCTCAATCATGAGCGTCATAAAAAAAATAATAAAATCCGCGACTTTGACCCCTTATAACTACCCGCGGCCCCAACTCTGGTTTCCGGCCGTTGGTGAAAGTCATGTACACAACTTATTCAACATATCCCCGTATAGTTTTTCCATATTATTTATCACGCACAAAATCCGCTCCCAGCTCTTAGACTAATTTATCAGAAAGAAATTAGACTTGATGTTAATTAATTTTATTAGTCATAAAAATATATTTTCTACACATAACAAAACTATTCTTTCTGAGCAATAATATTTCTTAGTAAGGAATATTATTATTTTACTATTAATAATTAATGTATTTAATGTTAAGAAATATATTTCGCAGAGATAAACGTATATTTAGAGTTAAGTTAATATTTCTTGAAAATAAAGTGATATTACATACGGCAAAATAAATCATTGTGTTAAGGTAAAATCATTATTTATTAATAAAACAAGATATAAAATGTTATTATTACATACAAATATTTTCTCCACTCTCAAACCACTGGCTTCTACACAACAATAAAAGGATGGAGAGGCAAATCCAACTTCCTCAAATTTTCCTTCTTTTGTTAATAGCACTTTGTATATCAGCAATTCACTAAAACAAAATCGTTATGTAGAAAGAGTAACCTTACTTTAATAAATTTTTTTTATAAAGACATAGATATTTATTTTAACAAATTTAGGAAATAAAAAAAACAAATACACGGCCCCACATAAGAACTATTATTTATACTAATAATAATCAATCATATTTAGTTCAAACATGGCATTATTTAACCTACACATCTTTGTTTATTTTTTTCTTTTTGTTAATGAAGTATTAATTATTTATCTGTATAATATTAAGTCACACAATAAAAATTGTTTAGCTAAAACAAGAGGGAAAATACAAACAATGTAAAACATTGAAGCAGACATAATAATATGTAATTTTCTTAATTTTTATAATCTAAAAGAGACAGTATAACTAATCATTAAGAAATTTTATTACGGGAAAGTATTATTACTTTACATCTAAGTTATTTAATACATATTAACTAATTCACGGTTTTCAGCAATAACATTTCTTAACCATAAACATATATTTCTTTTAGACTAACTGATTTCTTTATCTCAAATAAATTAACAGAAAACATCCTCAGCGTTGCACCCGCCATGTTTAATATAGCGTTGTATTGTATATTTTTATAGAAGACGATACATTCAAGAAACCTATTATAGCTGATACATAAGTATACACATTTTTAAAAAGGTACTTACATGTATGAAGTCTACCATTTTTGGAAGGCCCCGCAGTTGGTTAATAACTCCTTTCTTAATAAGTATTGTTCTGAAGCTACATATTATATCATTCTGTCCCAGCTTTAAATTTTGGCATATTTCCCAGTTAGAATAATAAGCTCCTTTATTTCAGAGTCGTCCATCATTATACCTAAAAATCATATAAAGATACTATTATGTTTCTTTTTTAACCATTCGGATACGCAACAATATTATTATTACATCTTAAATTACTCAATTTACTTTTATGTAATACCTATATATTTACGTACCTTAAAAATATCCGTTAATTTTTAAAGAATACCAATAAATCAAAAATCCATCTATATGAACATGAACATATCACGCCATCTTGACAAACACTGACGACTAAATCATAAATAGTTAATCTGCGCAATTCTTTTGTGGAAGAAAATTTCTTTGCAAGTAACATTTCGGCATTAATGACAAAGTTTTTATTTTATAACCACAGTTACTACAGAGGGTATTTCTGAAGAATTATTTCTTGTGGTTTAAAATATTTATTTGACTGCAAGAAAATTTCTTGTTCACAAATATAAATATGGATTAACTTAACATTATATTTCTTATACTACAAAATATTTGTAGTTTTCAATTTAAGAAATAAAAACTTTAGGATAAGAAAATTAAATGTACCCATTAATGCATTTCTTAGTATTGAAGAAATTATCTGTAAGAAATTATTGAGTTGTGTTTAAAAAACTCGTTTCTTCATATGTGAACCGGTATGTTTCAAGTTAATAGGATATGTTAACTTTTAAGAAATATTGCTCAAAGAAATCGGTGTTTTAGGAAAAAAGAAATTGTTCTCTCGGTGTACGTCTCCTAATTGGTCATAGAAAACTCTTATTTCATTCTCATCCAGACCTGTTTGAGGAGCATACACACACACACAACATTCAATACCTCTTAATCAATTACTAATTTCACTGACATCATTGTATCACTCGTTCTTACAACTTCTACTACGTTATCTTTCATTTTACTATCAGCAATTATACCAACTCCATTTCTAGTGTTACTACTCCCTACATACCACAATTTGTATCCTTCACCTAGTCCTTTCGCCCTTTGTCCTTTCCACCTAGTTTCTTGAATACAAGCAATTTAAACTCTTCTTCGTTTGAGCGCATCCACTAACTCCAGACTCTTACCTGTAAGACTACCAAGATTCCAAGAACTTATCTTGATTTTTCTAACCTGTAATGGTGTTCCCCCTGAGATAGTCCTTACCCCGAGATTAGAACGGAGGCTCATTTTACTTTCGGAATATTTTATCTCAGGAGATGCCATCATTTCAGTATGGCCTGAAAATATTTTTTTTTTATATTTAATGCCTGAATGCCTTTTCTATCAGCACCATACCCTGCTCTGCACGTTTAGCCAATACACCACCAATGCAACCAAAGTGCAGTATTACCTCACACCCGCCTGCATTTTTCTGTATAGGCCAGGATCCCTACTGTGAGGACTGCCCTCTAAGCCAATGTATTTTTGCCCGTATCCCGCCACTAGGAGGCACGTATTTTATTCGGGATTAGGTATCCCGATAGGTGCGATCTGCACCTATCTGTTTAATGGATAAAAGTTATTGGATATGTAATTTAGCATGTTAAAAATTTCAAAAAACAAGGGTTGCCCGATCTAATTTTGTTCTGACTATAATTAATTGATAATTAATATATTACTTTTTTTTATAAATTTAAATAAATTTCAAATGGGGCAGATACTATTTCAGATTGTTTAGATCATTCTAAACAAAAATGATCTTTCGTAATTTTTCTCTAAAGTCGATCGGTTTCTAGTTATAAACAATTTAAAACTGAAAAAAGAACGAAAGATGACGATTTTCATGGCTCAAAAACATGAGTATAAAATTATAAATATCATTTTTTAAATTATAAAATACCTCAATTCAAGTTCAAACCTAATTCTATCAGCTTTTGATAAGTCTTTTGGTTAACATGCTAAATTACACATCCAATGATTTTTATCCATTAAACAGTTAGGTGCAGATCGACCTTATATCGTATCCTCTACTAATAGTAAAACTAGACGAAAATACAAATTCCGTCCGTATTAACACTTTTACCTCCGGACCAATATCAGATATTTGTCTCATGTGGTCATTTTTACAGTCATTGAAATTGTTAAAATGTAAACACGGTAGCCGTGTCGGTGGCACCTAATTGATAATAGTGTGAATACGGGAGCCGTGTTGGCGGAGTCCTAAGAAATCAGTTAGATAAGGCGACGTAACATCGCCAAAGTTGTTTAATCTAGCCCTAGAAAACCTTTTTAAAACTACAAATTGCTGATCATATGGCAACAACGTTAATGACAACAAGTTAAACTATCTCAAACTCGCTGACAACATCTTGGCGAGCACCTTCGCAGAACTATAAACTATGGTGGAGGAACTCGCAAACAGCTCCCAGTTCTTCAGCCAAAAAATAAACAAGTAATTGGACTTCGTAAGTCCTAGATTTTCACCCAAAGTAATCGAAAATAGAACTGGAAGTCGGTATTTGGACTCTGCGTGTAACTTTGCGTCGATTGATATACGATTTTACTAATTTTGAGTAATTTTTACTAAACTTTGGGTCATCATTGTTTAAACAGAAACGACTTCAAAACCGGAGCTAAAGATGCAAACTCAACTTCTCAATACGATTTGATTGATGTGTTGCATGTACTATTTCTGCGACTATAATGGCCTTCTGGTTAGAACTTTTTAACCGGAAAAGGTATAAAACCAGAATTTTACATTTGTTCTCATCTTGATAAGGCACGTCGAATGATATATCGCTTATACTATTTTCGACTTTAAAACAGTAGGTACTTACGGTTGCAACACTAAAACCGGAAGTCCGATATTAAATTTCTCATCTTTATTACCATCCTTGGATTATAAGCTTTCATTCGACACCTCATTTGTCATTCTATCTGTATTAATAACGGATGAGTTGTATTCGCGGATTTACAAACAGATGAACAGAGAATCATGAAACCGGAAGTATATATTTGTTCCCGTCTTGCGAAAGCGCGTCGAATAATATATCACTGGTACTATTCCACTGACTTTATAACAGTACTTCTTGTCGCATTTGTAAAACCGGAAGTTCTTGTCCAAAATTCTCACCTTTAGTACCATCCTTGGAATGAACAGACAGACATGAAACCAGAAGTATATATTTGTTCCCGTCTTGCGAAAGCGCGTCGAATAATATATCACTTGTACTATTCCACTGACTTTATAACAGTACTTCTGGTCGCATTTGTAAAACCGGAAGTCCTTGGCCAAAATTCTCACCTTTAGTAACATCCTTGGAATATAAGCTTTCATTTGACACCTCATTTGTCATTCTACCTGGTATAATGACGGAGAAGTTATGTTCGCGGTCGGACGGACAGACGGACAGACAGCGTAGGTCAAATTTCTTACCTTTAGTACCATCCTCGGACTATAAGCTTTCATTTGACACCTCATTTGTCATTCTACCACGTATAGTGATGGAGGAGTTGTCTTCACAGACAGACAGACAGACAGACAGGCAGACAGACAGACAGAGAGACACAAATAATTTAAAGTTTTCACATTTTTTTAAAATTGGCTGAAAAGAATATGAAAAAAGCAAAGACAATGAAAACCCAGATGACTCTAGATATGTAACTATAAATGACAATGAGAGTACTAAGTCCAATAACATATCTACCTAGACCAAATTCTGAAAACTTAACAAACAGAACCTAAGTGCGGAAATCACTAAAAGATCAACACTGGTCTGTGCATTGTTTGAAAAACTCAGTTGGATATTTAAGAGCCGTAAAATGCCCCAATACTTTAACAATAAGAGAAACAAAGTGTTCAACCAGTGCATCCTTCTTATCATGACATATAAATGTCAAACCTGCACCCTAACCAAGGCAACTATGAATGAACTAACCACAACATAAAGGGAGATGTTATGTATATTACTGTCAGATAAAAAGAGTTTGCTTGACAAAATTGCTAAACTCAAATGGAACATCGGAGGCCACACTTTTAGACAAAAAGACCAACGTTGGAACTCCACAATACATTCTAGTTTCAGCAACTCTGGTTAAGCCGCTAGCTAAGCATGTACATACTAACTAAGCTACCGTACTGCCTCAGAAAGCATAATACTTGTTACAGAGAATTGATTCTTGCAAATAAAATCTTGTGTTTTTTTTTTACAGTCAGTGGAACCCTCTTATTGGAATAGCCTTGGTGCCAAGCAAAAGAATTCCTATAACCGAGATATAATATCCGATCATAAGTGGCTAGTAGAAACGTTTCTGGACCTCAAATGACTATATTACTTAAACCGAGATATTCCTATAATCGGTATTTTAATAAGCGGTTTCGAATGTATTAATTTATAAATCTGGATATTGTGTTTGTAATTTTTGTACTCTTCAGCTTCTTGGAGAATAAGAAGTAACTTTTGGTTGGATTTTCTGAATCAACAGCTCCAATAATCAAATTTGGTATCAGCACATATAAGAATAACCCATCTCGTCAGATTCCAATGTACATACATTATGTTGAAAACAAAATTGAAAAGTGTCACAACTCTATAAAAAACATTAGGTACGAAATTTAAATCTAGTTTTGTACACACTTATGACAACTGAATGAATGGGAAGAGGAAAAGTAGTTTTGAAGTGTTTAAAGTTATTTCATTTCCTAGCTCAGCATTCTTGGCTATCTTTAGAGCTAACGTTAAAGATTTTATAGTACTACTATAAAGAGGGATCCCATTTTTTCAATTGAAAAAATTTCTTATGCAGTTTTAAAAACTTTATCGGAGGTTGAAATTTTTATATTTAAAAGTTGTAAAAAAAGCTTAAAAAATATCTATAAAACAAAAGTTACTTAGAATTAGTTAGTTTATCCATTTCCGGACTTTTAAGCGTTTGTCTTTCACCCCCGAGAAAGGGTTGCCTTCAAACTCCCCCCTCCAAGAAAAAGCAACCAACGACACAAGTCCAAAAGTCAAGTGAAGAGTAAGAGTTACCTGAATCTAAAATTTCACGCCAATCGAGGTAGCCCAGATCCACTTTAGGGTCATAATTCTTTCCTGGACGGGACTGGGCTGGACACATAGCTAGAATGTCGGAACAGATGAACACAGCGAATAATACACTGGAGACCAAGACAAGAAGCATATCGAAGTAGAGGTCGTCCGCCAACCAGATGGTCTGATGATATAAAACGCATCGACAAAAATTTTATGCAAACAACGCAAAACAGAAATACATGGAAAAGACTGAGGGAGACCTATATCCAGCAGTAAAGATATCCGGGATTAATGATGATGATGATGATGATGATGATAGTAACACGAAAAATTACACAGTATCGCAGTATGTTACGTTCATTTACTGACCTACCAATCTTTCCTTGCATAATCACATACAACATTTGATATTAAATTTTCTCCGCAGACAAATCTCCGCAAATTTCCGTTTTAAGTTTGTGTCAGCACATATAAGAGTAGCACATCTCGTCCTATTCCAATGTACATACATTATGTTGAAAACAAAGTAGAAAGGTGTCACACCTCTATAAAAAACATTGGGTACGAAATTTAAATCTAGAGTTTCCATGCCACCGAGCGTAATGCCTTTATTTGTTTCGTTCCGGCTTTTTTAGGTTCAAATCTATTCAATAAATCGAGAAGAAAAAAGAAAAAGGAAATTCTTTTGTCGTAAAATTGTTTTCCATTCTGATAAGGTAATACTCCGTGAAATACGAGGAGTTAAAATACAATAATGCACCAGATAAAAAATATACAAATAAACAAATGATAAAATGGCTAAGATATTACAATGGACGTTTTTATACTTCTCATTTATATTATTTCTTGGTATATAGGTTGTCGCATAACATCTACAGTAAATAAATATTTAACCGTGTAATCAGAAATAAAAGTGTTTTTATCTAACAATAAAACACTGAAAACCTTTGTTTTCTATACTTCCACATAATTTATTACAACTATATGACTACAGCTGTTTCGGCAGAGTGCCTTTCTTAAGTGCTTTAGATTACTATGGGTTTGCCTTTTTAAAGTCTTTAACTGAAGAGGTTGAGGAGTGGGGAACTGTTTGTCTCGAGTTGGTCATTCAGAATTATATGTGTATTTTTTAATTTATTAATTTCCATAGATTCTAATAAAGATAGCTTAAGGCCTTTATTTTGAATATGCATAATCTGAAACTGTTCATTAAAATAATGATTATGATCTAGAAGGTGAATTGCGTATGTAGAAGTGTCTGTTTTTCAATTTTTGAAAGCCCTGTTGTGTTCTGCTATCCGTTTGTCAAAGGTGCTGCCAGTTTGACCGATGTAAGTTTTCGGACAGTCACTACAAATTAGTTTGTAAACACCACTCTGTAGTGGTTTTCTCTTTCGGCTCTTATTGTTCTTAATATATTTGCTTAAGTTGTTGTTAGTTCTGAAAGCTGGTGTTATTTCTTTCTTTTTTATGTATCGGACTATTTTTGTTGTTATCTTGCCAGTATATGTGATAAAGCAGAAGGTACTGGGCTCTTTCTATGGTGGCGGATAGACTAATTTCAGGGCTTTCTTATAGAGTTTTTTGTTTAAATTTTTTTTAATTGTTTGTTCGTTATAGCCATTGTTTACTGCTATTTGTTTAATGGCGGTCAGTTCTATCTCGAAGTCATTTTTTGCCATTAGAATTTCTGTCAGTCTATGTATCATGCTATGGCAGGCTGCTAATTTGTGTTGTGTAGGATGGGATAATGAATTGTGTATAGTTGTGTCAGTATGATTAGGTTTATGATATACGGAGAACTCATGTTTGTTGTGTAGTCTGGTAATTGTTGCATCTAGAAAGTTTATGGATTTATTCTGTTCGGTTTCTATTGTAAACTTAATATTACTATGAAGGGAATTAATGTATGATACAAATTGGTGAAGTTATCTGTTAGTTTCTGTAAAGCATATCATTATATCATCCACGTATCTCCACCAATATAAGAACTGTTTAAATACGGGATGTTTAGAAATTGTTGTTTCAAGCTGGTTGGTTCATAAATATATCTGATAGCAATGGGCTTAGAGGATTACCCACAATAAGTCCTGCACTGTTGTTTGTGTATATTTGATTATTGAATTCAAAATAGTCTTGATTTATGCAAATTTCAAGAAGGTGTAAAATTTAAGATGCAATGATCGTATTTGTACTATTATGGTCTAAAAGATTTTTAACTAAAACAAAATTTTCTGTAGGAAATTCAGGATCTGTCACCTTCTAGATCATAATCATTCTTTTAATGAACAGTTCCAAATTCTTCATATTCAAAATAAAGGCCTTAAGCTATCTTTATTAGAATCTATGGAAATTAATAAATTGAAAAATACAGATATAATTCTGAATAAAAAATTCGAGACAAACAGCTCCCCACTCCTCAACCTCTTAAAGTTAAAGACTTTAAAAAGGCAAACCCACAGTAATCTAAATCACTTGAGAAAGGCACTTTGCCGAAACAGCTGTAGTCACATAGTTGTAACAAATTTTGTGGAAGTATAAAAAACAAACGTTTTCAGTGTTTTATTGTTAGATAAAATGATTTTCCATCAAGTAACGGTCGAATCCATCAATTATATTAAAAGTGTTTTTATTGAAAATAAGCAAATATATGCTGCAAATGTATCGTCAAATCATGTTCCTGTTTTTGGTTTTAGGTTAAGCCTGTGGTCGAATTGTTTATCAACAAGTTGAAATATCACACTTGACTGATAGCGAAAACTATCGGAATGTTGTAGCCGGCGATCGACAAACGCTATACCCAACCTACGGCATTTATAGGTGACCACAGCTGACTCTGGACGCGACCTACGGTATTCATTGATTCTTCTTCTTCAAATGCCGACGGAGGTCGGCAATTATCATAGCTATTCGGACTTTGGAGACGGCGGCTCTGAAAAGTTGATGTACATCCGTACCATTCTATCAGGTTGCGCAGCCACGATATTCTGCGTCTCCCTATGCTTCTTTGTCTATTATTATAGATAGTTGAAATTGTCTATTATTATATTATAAGAAAAAGTTTACAATTCTACATCCCCTCCATTTTACAAAAATGTATACCACCCTCTCGAAGGTGAAAAATATACATTCAAAATAAGTCCGGAATTGGATAAAATGGCTAATTCTAAGGAACTTTTGTTCTATAGAGTTTTTTCCCTAAGTCAATACTTTTCGAGTTATTTGCAAGTGAATATGTTTATTTTTATCAGGAAAAAACATGTTTTGGACGGGTCTTCGGAGATAACTCAATAAGTAAGTATTTCAGCGAAAAAAATATTCTTATCAAAAATACAGCTTTTAAAATACTACAAAAAATGATGTATTCTTGAGTTATGTAGACCCAATAGAAGCAGAGTTGTAGCTAGTGAAAAGTAGGTTCTTCTTCATCAAATTCCAAATATTGACATTGCAGTTGACTATTTTTATCATAAAATTTATGAAATATTTGAGGTGTGTGTACCTAGATTTCGAACTAAGAGTAGAATAAACAAATTTCCTGTGTGGTTTACTCCAGACATTATTCGTTTGCAAAAGGAGAAAGAGTTTCATAGGGGTATGCAAAATGTAGCGGTTTATTATGTAACTGAATATAAAAGACTGCGAGCACTTTTAAAAAATAGGATCAGGGAAGCGCATGAGTCATACATACAAAATGCCGAAAACAGTATCAATACTAGCCCTAACTTATTTTGGAATTTGGTAAATAGAAACAAGAAAGCGAGTATTGACACTGAATATATAATTAATGGAAACAATGAAATAATTTCTGACAGTAAAACAATTTCCTAAGAGTTTGCTGATTATTTTAAGTCTATATATGGCCATAAATCTTCTACATACGATTTAAATTTTATTAATTCTAGTCACAATAATTCTCCTTTGCTCAGTTTCACTAAAGTTACAGTGCGTGATATACATAACGCATTTTCAAAATTAAAACCAAAGTTTTCTTCGGGACCTGATGGTATTCCGGGGTATATATTTAAAGCATGTCGCGACTACCTTACATATCCTCTAATAATTATCTTCCAAAAAATAGTAGATAATAATTATTTTCCGAAATTGTTTAAAATGACTAAGGTAACTCCTATCCATAAAAAAGGTTCACGAAATGATTGCAAAAATTACAGACCTATTGCAATTTTGAATTGTATAGCAAAAATTTTTGAACACATCTTACATGAAAAATTGTATGCACATGTACAGAAAATGATATGCCCACAACAATATGGATTTTGTAAAAATAAATCTATTGAAGCTAATTTATTAATGTTTACTAATTATATTAATGATGTCATAGTCAACAAGAACCAGGTAGACGTGGTATACACTGATTTCGCCAAAGCCTTCGATAAGGTCAACCATGATATTCTATTAGAAAAATTATTGTACTTTGGGCTAAGCAATTCATTGCTAGAACTTTTTGTAACATACTTGACAGATAGATGGCAATTTGTATCATATAAAGGAGATAAATCGGAGGTTTTCCTGGTGGAATCGGGTATACCACAAGGTTCAAATTTAGGACCGCTATTATTTTTACTGTTTGTGAATGAATTACCTTCTTTAATTACATCTCGGTGCCTTTTATATGCGGATGATTTAAAAATATTTAGAGAAATTAAAGATTTGGATGATTATTTTCAATTACAGTACGATTTAAACGAGATTTATGATTGGTCAATACGTAATAAACTCTATTTTAATTTGAACCAATGTACGATCATGACATATAGTCGTCAGGCAAACTCTAGTTATTTTATGTACAATATGGGAAATAATAACTTACATAGGGTCAATGAAGTGACGGATCTTGGTATTACGTTTGTAAATAATTTAAGTTTCAACTTACATGTGCAAAATATTATGTCTCAGTCATACAAAATGATGGGACTTATTACGTGGGATGGGATTAAACGTGTAACATATAAATTTCATAATATCGACTCAATTAAACGGCTCTTTAATTCATTTGTTAGAAGCAAATTAGAATTTGGGAGTATTGTCTGGAGTACCTCATTAAATAGTGGTCACATTCGACAAATTGAATCAATTCAAAACAAGTTTATTAAATATTTATTTTACAAAAAGCATAAAATATCGCCAGAATATGATTCGTATCAACCATTAAGAAAAGAATTTAATATAAAAAAATTAGAGCAAAGAAGACTTCAACGTTGTTTAATTTTTCTCTATAAACTATGTAATCACTTAATAGACTCGCCTGATCTTTTGGGGCAAGTACAATTTTATGTCCCGGATCACAGAACCCGTCCAAGAAACATATTATTTTTTGTAAATACTTCTAGCACACTTAATAAAATGTGCAAAATTTACAACGATTTAACAACAACCACTTGTCTGGAATTATTTGGAATAAACTTGCAATTATTTAAACGTCTATTGCATGAATAATATAAAGAGAGGTTTTTTTTTATTATTTTTGACGTTTTTGCTGGTAAACATCTGTCGTTTTTGTCTCTATTTTGTCTCTATTACCTCGAATTATTACATTATGTGCATGTTGTACTAAACTGTTGTCATTGCAGATACGGATACATGTAAGTAGGGAAACCTGTTTGTATCTGTTATTAATAAATAAATATTAATAATTATTATTATCATTACTGGATAGAGAACTAAATAACCTTTCAAATGAGATATGATACAACCACTTCTCTCGTTTAAAAAATCATCGATTACGTCATTACGCCCAGATATGTTCAGATATATCATACTTTATACTAGATGTCAGTGGTACGATATAGGGCTTTTCATCGATTGTCATTTATTTCGAGCTTCTGTCAAATATCGTATAATCTGTGTATAATATTAATATACACGGATTATCCAACATATTATGACAGAAGCTCGAAACAAATGACTGCTGCTGAAAAGTCCTATAGGCTATAAATTCATAATTTAAAAATAAAAATCGACCTGTTTCGGGATTTATTTCCCAAATCGTCCATTCATAAAACAATTAATTTATTCCAACTTTTACGTGCTCACTCTATACTGTAGCTGTTGCTGTTATCAATTAAATTTATGACAATACAATAAATAATACCGGGACGAAAGAAGTACAACGTAGAGATTTAATCATAGACATTTTTTCCATAAATTTTACATAATATAGCGCCTGCCATTTTGGAATCGTATAAGCTAGCTTTCGAATAATTTTCAATTGCTGTCAATTTTCTTTTATACTTTTCCAGACAAGCGTCGTTATATTTTCAATTACATTTTCAATTTCCGTCCATCAATCTGGCATTTAGGTAACAATTTATATTTTATCGATTTCTCCTTATAATTCTCGATTAGCTCTGATATTTCGTTTTTTATTTGATATTGTAATTGAAATGTTTAGTTAAGGTACTAGTACACTTTAGAAGACCAAAAATAATCATTTTTTTCAAAAAATTTTTCTCAGAACTTTTAATAAAAATGAACATAAAACTTTTTACATATTAATAGTTAACTCTTAGAGAGCACAAAAAATACATCTTTTCTCTTTTATGCACGTCCACTAATATTGTAGAGGACGCAAAAGTCGAGGCCTCGAAAAATGATGGCGGACAGTTAATCTCAGGATTGGGATATCTGAAACGGCCACCTGTCCTAACGGCCAGTTTAAAAATTTCTCAAACCAATTATATGTAGACTACAAAAACTGGCAATAGCGGCCACCTTTCTATATCGGCCAATAGTTCTTTTATTTTTAGTGGCCGTTATTGACAGGTTTTACTGTATATGTATTTTACTATTTTCATCGCTCATTAGTAGATAATGGACATGATAAAAAACAACATGATTTTCACATTTTATATTGAGAGTGTTTTTATCAGCGATATAATATAATCCATATTCTTACTAGACAAGGCGAAAACGGCGGGTTCATTGGGAAAAATATTCCCATGAGATTTTTTTGCATAGTTACATTCGTGAGATATCCCAGAATAAGGTTCAAGAAGTCGCCCACGTGAAAAGTGGACCAAATTTAAAAAAAAATTTTTTTTTTAATCAATTTGCAAATATCAATATTTTTGGCCCAGAAAATTTTTTTGTAGGTTTTTTGGACCATTCTGGATAAAAAAGTCTCTTATAATTTTTCTCTAAAGTTAATCGTTTTCCAGTTATAAGCAATTTAAAATTGAAAAAAAACGAAAAATGGCGATTTTCAAGGCTTAATAACTCGGTTAGAAGTTATTATTATGAAAGTCATAAAGTGACTAAATCAAAGTTTAATGCCCCCCTACAAGATCCCGAGGAAATTTTTGTCATTATTTTATTACTAAGATGTTATTTTTAAGTAATAATATTGAGCGCCATGCACGTGGTAGGCGGCCGTAAATGTGAGTGCAAGTAAGATGCACAATTATTGGACTGCCGGAGTGGCATCTCTCACGCACTCATCATGGCCGGCACCACGTGCATGGCGCTCAATATTAATACTTAAAAATAACAGCTTAGTAATAAAATAATGACAAACCTATCTTCGGGATCTTGTAGGGGGGATTAAACTTTGATTTAATCACTTTCTGACTTGTATAATAATAACTTTTAACCGAGTTTTAAGCCTTGAAAATCGCCATTTTTCGTTTTTTTTCAATTTTAAATTGTTTTATAACTGGAATATATGCTTAATAATGCTTAAATATGCTTAATTTATGCTTAATAACTGGAAAACGATCAACTTTAGAGAAAAATTATAAGAGGCCTTTTTTTATCCAGAACGGTCCAAAAACCTACAAAAAATTGTCCGGGCCAAAAATATTGATTTTTGCAATTTGATTAAAGAAATTGTTACAAAAAATTTGGTCCACTTTTCACGTGGGCAACTTCCTGAACCTTAATCTGGGATGTCTCACGAATGTAATTATGCAAAAAAATCTCATGGGAATATTTTTTCCAACCAACCCGCCGTTTTCGCCTTGTCTATACCGTAAATAATTGAGAAGTTAACAATAAATTTCAGAGGTTAAAATTTTAATTAAAATTTAAAACTAAAAAGCTACATATTCCAAAACACATTTATTTACGGTTGATGTTTTAAGGGTCCCCGTCTCAACTGAATAGGGAAGAGTCGACCAGACGTTTCGAATTTCGAATTTCAATCTTAGCAATTACTCTTGAGAAATGCATCTGGGATGATCAAATAGCAACTATTTTTTTATATAAAATAGTATAAACATTTTAGTGATTAGTTTTTAATCTTATCTATCAGGTGATTTTTATATAAAGTGGATACTTTTACATATACCTATAGGTACTATTAATATTTATGTATTTATGTAGAAATTAAGTCAAATTCCTTACTACTCTATCTAGATTTAAATATAAAAATGAAAACGTTTACAGTTTTTGCTTCGTTAATCGTTTGTAAGTAACTTGTTTCTATAATATTCCTATTTGTTTGTAACTTTTATATTTTATATGTTAATATGCGTTTACATATTTTACTTCCAATCGTTAATAGGCCTGGATCCCGCGTACTAAAAAAAAGTTGCTTAATAGCAATCTGAAAGTTTATTAATAGCTTAACGGTGTCTCGTCGGACAAACTTTGATATATGGGAACACTGGAACAGGGGAAGTTTTAATTGTGAAAGAGGTTAAAAATTTGGAACGTCAGACTACGAAAACGTCCCATGTATTGTGTCGGGCAGAACTTCCAATTGATTTATTACCCTTTCATTAAACTCTTTTTACCCTTTCATTTTAAGTCCGACACTTAGAACATGTCTAATGACAGGAATTATGATAGGTGATAAAATAGCAGTCTGATTTTTGCATACGAGTTTAATGAAAGGGTAACAAATCAACTGGAAGTTCTGTCCGACAAAATACATGGGACGTTTTCGTAGTCTGACGTTCCAAATTTTTAACCTATCCCGCAATTAAAACTTCCCCTGTTCCAGTGTTCCCGTACATCAAAGATTGTCCGACTAGACACCGTTAAGCTCTTAACAAATTTTCAGCTTGCTATTAATCAACTTTTCTTTAGTACGCGGTATCCAGGTCTATAATATTGTACATTGTATTTATTTAAGATTATAAACTATAAATTAACGTTTATTTTGATGTTTTTATCCTTTTACTTTTTTCATTTGATCTATATTTCTGCATACCTCTCTTTTTCATTGCTCCGCACAAACTGACAATTTATTGTTTTCCTATTTATTCTTTCTCATTACATTAATATTCTTATTGGATGCAATTTATTTTATTTTTATTTTAAGAAAATGATGCAAGAACTATAAGTATAGGTCAAAAATATATATTGAATTTCAAATATGTATTGAAATGCAAAGATACAAATTTAGTCTACCTTACGTATCAAACTGCAAGAGAAACAGAAAAAAATGATCAATAAAAAAGTCAAACATAAAATATCAATCCAACATAGTTAAAAAGGTTAAAAATTGTTTAATAAGTTTAACACGTATATAAACCAAATCCTTTTCTACCATATAATGGTGTAAGGTTTTATTATTTACTTCTTAACAAATGTTTTCCATTATTGGCGGTTTCGGATCAACATCCTTGGGTCGGTCCATGTCAATCCTCTTCTCTCCAATATTTTTTCAAATACTTCCTCCCAAGTCTGCCTTGGTCTTCTTATTTTTTTGTTTTTCAATAGTTTTGCTTCTCACACTCTTGTCACTGGTATGCTATCTTTCATCCGGTGTAAATGACCCCACCAACTCAGCTGTCTCTGTTCTATAAACTCCAATGGGGATTGAATTTTCAGTTCGTTCCTTATAACCCGCCTTAATACTATAACTTGATAACTCGAAACTAGCAGCTCTGAGATAAATGGGTTTATAGATTTTAAAGATATTTGTGCTGCTACCAGGATGTTGGTAAATACGGAATTAAATCTGCAGCTCTAAAATACTGTTCCTTAACTTTTTGGCTAGTGATTTATTTAGCGATACGAGGTAAATTTGTTTTCGAATATGAAAAAAAAAACATGAAAACGTAAAGTTATCAACATTTAGCACTAACATAATGTTAACATTTCGAAATGTCGCATGTCGTGCCAAGTTGTATCTAAGTGAACTTTTTAACAAAAGTAATATTTTAAGCATTATTTTGGTGAAAATTAGCCCTCCGCCATGGATTGTTATGGGTGGGCTAGAATCCGTTAAACTAAAATGAAATTTTCAATTTACAGTATTATTATTGGCCAGCGTAAAGGATAAACTAACTTAAAATAAAGTCATCACAAAGCTTTTCCAATTTTTTTAAACTCTGTATTTATGTCAGAATGCATACAGTCAGATTCCATTTGGCTATGTCCGGAGACCAAAAACTTCATATTTCTGCATTCCAGGTTTTCAATATCCTACAGCACTGCTGTCATAAACATTCCTGCTGTAAACATGTTGAGGTTTTGAGCACCACACCTGTCTGTCACTGTAGAATGTGACGTGGATTGTCGCGTGTGGTAACGATTTCAGGTATACAGTGTATACTGCATTTGCTATCTTACAACTTCCTCGAGCACCCTATGTTTCGTCTCCCATGAAACAGTCTCCTTGACCGGACAGGAGCTTCTGTCATGTGAGCGATGTCTTACTTTTAACACAATCGTGAACTAAAGGCAGGGTTTTAATTTATGCTTAGTCTTTTTAACGACAACCTGTTTGACGTTGCCAGATCTGCTAACAATTCTCGAATTTTTGTATTAACATGAACCGAATCAACAGATAGTAATTACGTGGTAGGCTCAATGGTTTATAACTCAACACGTGCTACAACTAGATAACTAGAGTTAGCTAGTTGTAGCATTCAGTGTATGCCGCATTCACGATTATTCCGATTAAACAATAACTTGATAATTTATCTTGTCAAGTTTTAGCAGTGAACATTAGGGGCATTTAAGTTTTATCAATTTTCGTCAATAATAAATAAATAATTAACATGTTTGGAGCGAGTTATCAATTTTTTACACAATATGGAGGCACGTTAAATACATCTTATAAACTAGTTATCTCAAAAACGCCATTTTGGAGTTATCAAGTTATAGTACTAAGGCGACGAATGTGTTAGTTATTCTGTATATTTTGGTAGAATCTCTAATACTTCTTACAAATTTCATCTCTAGAGCCCATTGCTATTTTCCGCTCCGTTAGTATGATTCACTTCCGAAGCCCGACCCGACCGTCGGGATGTTGGAATAGCAAGACCACCGATCAAATCCGTTAGCCTGACATGTCAGGAGGACTCATTTTTGTCGTGTGAAAAGCCTACACACCAGGCCCCGGGCTTAGGTGAGTCTCGCCCTGTGCCAATGGCCCACTGGCGCCCCCTTTATTACTATAATGTAAAATCAAATAATCGATGTTACTTATATTTTATAAAGTAAAGTAAATAACAAGAAAACACCTCTTTTATACACAAAACTGTCGACATTTATTTCTACATAATTCACACATCCAGCAAAGATTACAACTTAAAATTATATTCTTAAGATCCTACTTTGTACAAAGCATTTTAAGTGACAGATTTTTTTCTAACCCTCAATTTGGCAAACTTGTTTCCTACATCAGAAAAATCTGTGCTTAAGATTAAGTCCTTTTCACAACACAGTAACATGAGAAAATTTAACTTGCTGTCTGAAAGAGCAGATCTCTTAACATTCTTCAGACAATTCAAAGCGAAAAATCCTCTCTGTAGAGTTGTTGGTGACAGGTAAGTTCAGAAAAATTCTAACAGCTACTTCAAGATTTGGAAAAGTACTCTTCAATTCATTTTTTATTATGTTTTCATACACTTCATCTTAACTTATCATTATTATGTTTCTTACTATTTTTATTTTACATTTCCGGTAGCCTGTATTATATTTACTTGTTATGTTCTATATATTTTTGAAAATTTTGTGTCAGATATTTTTAGTGGGTAATTTTTTTCTCTAATTTATTTTTATTATCTCTTTTATTTTGCGCCCCAATAATTTGGCGCCCCGGGCAAATGCCCAGTCTGCCCATTTATAGCCCGGGGGCTGCTACACACGCTCCAACAGTCAGACACAACGTTGTCAGCCCCGAAATGAGGTGGTTTGACCAGAGCGTGTATATTAGTGATGTTGATTATAGTTACTTTCGAGTATGCGTTACAAATCGTTACTTTTGTATAAAGTAATCATTTACAGAATTCGTTACTTTGATTACTATGATTACTTTTGATACTTTTGTATTTGTGTAACGGTAATCATATCGAAAATGGTATTTCTCAGTAGGTTAGGTATTTTGTATAAATTAATCATTTACAGTATTCGTTACTTTGATTACTGTGATTACTTTTGTTGTTTTGTTACTTTTGTATTTAAGTACCGGTAATCATATCGTGAATCGTATTTCTCAATAGGTAGGTATTTTGTATAGGTATTCCGATATAACAACGACCTTCACCGATCTGCTTAAGGGATAACAATGTTTTGATTACTATGAATACTTTTTTATTTGAGTACCGGTAATCATATCGAGAATCAAATTTCTCACTAGGTAGGTATTTTGTATAAGTATTTCGATATAATAACGACCTTCACGAAGTACGAAGTAATCAGAGTAATCAGAGTAATCAAAGTAGATACAATATTCGTTACTCGCTCTGATACGATTGGTACGAAGTAACGAAGTAATCAGAGTAATCAAAATAACGATTTACCTCTCTGTATAGTAATGGTTACTTTCGGTATTCGTAAGTAACAAGTACTTTGTAACGAATAGTTACTATTCAACATCACTAATGTATATACGTTTTAAGATTTATCACCAAAGAAAAAACAGCAACTATTAGCAAACGAGTGATTATACATTACCCTCAAGTCATATAAAATACATAATACACAGAGAAGTGTTCAGATTAGTCATGTCACGTCAAAACAAAGCAAACTTAGCTGTATGTATTTACAGAATTGTCATCAGATACCCCCGAAGTACCTTATAGATTATATAGACTAAGAGCCGCTATAGGTGAAATTTCTTAATCATTTTAGGCACGATGGGACCCTATGACTTAAATAGTAGAACCTAAAAGAAAACGTTTGAACACTGTGCCGTCACTTTTCAGTGGCACATGCGTCGACAGTGGCGCATCAAACTTTCCACTTATGGACGGGATAAATAAATTAAAATTTACCCTCCCTTACTAACAGAATTAATTTTTTTTATTTTTTTAAGTTTTATGTGATTAACACATAGGATTCAGCGTAATTTTAACCCACCACCCCCTTCCACCTGCCCCCACCATCAAAAACTTCATTTTTCGTTTTTATTTTTTTTTGGTGGGATGCAATCAATTTTAAAATTCCAAAAAATTCACACGCATAGCTGAGGCTTTTATAAAACATGCCTATTTTTATAAAAGGTAAAGGTATTTTATAAAAGGTATGACCCATAGGTAGAGTGTACATAACCTCAAAAAATTAAAAGAAATTTTTTTTTTCAAAAAAGCGTATAACTTTTTTTGAGGAATAGCTGTAGGTCTAATTTTTTCCTAATCTTATGTGATTTATCAAGCACTATATTTTTAATTTTTTTCAGATTTTTTCGTAAGGCTCCCCACCTTCAAAAATCCGAAAAACTGTTTTTTGAGGGGTTTTGGGGGATTTTCCCTATTTTATAGACTTCATAATATATCAAATCAATTTTGTTTTTATAGGTTATATCTCTGATGTTTGGGAAAAAGGGCTTAAGTCAGAATTTAGCAAAAAAATTTTTTGATGCCTGTAAACTTTGATTTTATGACTTAAGCCCTTTTTCCCAAACATCAGAGATATGTAACTTAAAGTAACTGAGTCCTTTAGAATATTTAAAAATCAGACAAACACGTTCTAACCCCCAAAACTCCCTTAAAAACAGTTTTTTGGATTTTTGAAGTGACCAGCGCAACCGAAAAATGTGAAAAAATTAGAAATATAGTGTTTGATAAAATACACAAGACTAAGAAAAAATTAGATCTGCAGCTATCCCCAAAAAAAGTTATATACTTTTTTCCAAAAAAAAATTTTAATTTTTAAATTTTTAAAAATTTTTTGAGGTTATGTACACTCAACCTACAGGTCTATAAGAAATATACGTGTTTTATAAAAGCCTTAACTCTGCGTGTAAATTTTTTGAAATTTAAAATTGATTGCATCCCACCAAAAAAAAAATAAAATCGAAAAATAAAGTATTTGATGGTGGGGGTAGGGAGAAGGGGGTGGTTGGTTAAAATTACGATGAATCTTATGTCTTAATCACACAGAACTTAAAAAAATGAAAAAAATTTAATTCTGGTAATGAGGGAGGGTATTTTTTAATTTATGTATCCCGTCCATAAGTGGAAAGTTTGATGCGCCACTGTAGACGCATGTGCCACTGAAAAGTGACGGCACAGTGCTCAAACGTTTTCTTTTAGGTTCTACTATTTAAGTTATACGGTCCCGTCGTGCCTAAAATGATTAAGAAATTTCACCTATAGCGGCTCTTAGTCTATTGTAATACCTTCAATTACCTGTATAAGATTTTTCATATTTTTTTTTTGTATTAGATGACGTAATAGTACTGTATTACTGTACATTAACTGTTTTATTTTATTATATTTATATAAATTTTTAAGTTGGAGCTTCCTTAAAGGAACCCTCTCCAGAAATTATTCCGGTACCAGGAGGCCTCTCTGGAGATGCTGTAACCACCCGTTACTGGGATTGTTGCGGAGTTTCTTGCAGCTGGGATGGTATTGTACACACTAAAAATGGCATACCCGTTCGATCATGTGAAAAGGATGGCAAAACCTACAGTACAAAGGAGAACAATACACAGTCCACATGTTGGAATGAAAATGGACCTGCTTTTACTTGCAGCAATCAAGTACCATTCGTTATAAATTCCACACTATCCTATGGATTTGCAGCTGTTTCTTTTGTGGGTAAATACCTAACTCAACTTTATTATATGCTACATCGCATGAAGTTATTTTTTATTTGAAATTATTGTAGTAGGGGAGGAAAATATGCTAAATTTGCAGTAAATCGAGCGATATGGGGACCTATTGGGTTGTGAACATTGGGTCCTAAAACCAAAAAAAGTTAATGTTAGTTTTCCATTTTAGTGAGGACGTTCCAACGTTTTTAACAATCGGACAAAACAATGTTGAACGTTTCCATCAATCATTTTTTCCGATACTAGCGCCATCTATCCATAATTCTAAAAAAATATCTCGAATAAAAGTTACTTATTTTTACGTAAGGAATCCAAATCTGTAATAAAAAATGGAAGCTCGTATTTAAGATTTAAAAAAAAACCCCACCCCACCCCCGTGGGTGGACATGTTTAGTGTTATTCGATAGATTTTTCAAAAATATTGAATACGTGTAGTTTGCAGTTTTTCGATCTGATGTTCATTTCGCGAAATATCGCGGGGTTCCTATTCAAAATTTAAAATTTACCCCCACCCCGCTTCGTGGGAGGTCGTGTTTAGTATAATTCGATAGATTTTTGAAAAATATTGAACACGTATTCTTTAGTTTTTCGATCTGACTTTTATATCTCGAAATATTCGCTTTTTTCTTATGATATTTTGTGACACCCATTTCCTTACGCCCCGCTCAAACCGTCTGATTTTTTAAATATATTGCATGTACTTAACTTACCTTATTTTAATCTGACAATTTCGAATTTTTCTAAGGATAGATTTTTTTTCGGATCGCCCTTAATGAACACCCCTGTATTAAGATCTAATATATGGGAGGGATGCATTTACAGGGTACAAGGTTTCTCCCCATATGATTTTCTGACGCGCTCGAGTAACTGAAAAAATCCTCGCTTTTGCTCCTCTACCATTGCAAACGAAAATTTTTAAAAATACCTCATTACAGTGGATGTAAGCAACGTAGAAACCAATGTTTTTTCTTAATAGTTTTACTACGTGTAATTAATTATTTTTTAATTCACAAAAAGATTCCGGTTAAAGATGTTTGTTATAATTATAGACTTTAAAGTGTCTTGTAGATCCTTAGTTGGGCCTAAATACAAGTAGTCCAGAAAGCCACTGCGCATCCGCTAGGGAAAATATTCTAATTCAGATTTTTTGCACAATCTTACTCAAAAAGGAATCCTTTTAACAAATTTGCATGTTGCCAGGACCAAAAGGTGGTCAAAAATTTTTTAAACGTTTTTTTTTTGTTTTTTTCCTAAAATTATTTTTTTTGCATGGAAAAAAGTTTTTTTAGATTTTTTGGATCATTCCAAACAGAAAAGGTCTTTAGTGACTTTTCTCTAAAAATGATAGTTTTTAACATATAAGCGATTAAAAATTGAAAAATTGCGAAATCGGCCATTTTTAACCCTCAAAAACTATGTGAAAAACTGAAAATTTGAATGTTGCCAAGGTAGGTAGATATTCTTTAAACGTCGATTGATGAAATCCCGAAGAGTTTTTTGCAATATAATATTCAAAACTCCTTTGTTTTTTAATTGCCAATCAAGCGTGCGCGACACTATTTTCCACCGACAGTATGGTGCAAATGAAAGGAATAAATTCGTTATTTCGTAAACCGGCGACTTTAAGGAAAAATCCCGAAACAGGTCGATTTTTATTTTTAAGTTATGATGTTGTGGCATATATGGTATACTAGTGACGGCATCCATCTGGACGTGATGACGTAATCGATGATTTTTTTAAATGAGAATAGGGGTCGTGTGCTAGCTTATTTGAAAGGTTCTTCAACTCTCTATTCAGAAATATAAATATTTACATGGGTGTCCAAAAAATTTTTATTACATTAAATTATTTGACAAAAAAATAAGTAGAAGGACACCCTGTATAAATAATTATGTAAATGTTTACATTACTGAATAGAAAATTGAAGAACCTTTCAAATGAGCTACCACACGACCCCTATTCTCATTTAAAAAAATCCTCGATTACGTCATCACGCCCAGACGGATGACGTCACTAGTATACGATATCTGCCACAATATCATAACTTAAAAATAAAAATCGACCTGTTTCGGGATTTTTCCTTAAAGTCGTCGGTTTACGAAATAACGAATTTATTCCTTTCATTTGCACCATACTGTCGGTGGAAAATAGTGTCGCGCACGCTTGATTACCAATTAAAAAACAAACTAGTTTTGAATATGGTATTGAAAAAAACTCTTCGGGAGTTCATCAATCGATGTTTAAAGAATATCTACTTACCTTGGCAACATTCAAATTTTCAGTTTTTCACATAGTTCTTGAGGGTTAAAAATGGCCGATTTCGCAATTTTTCAATTTTTAATCGCTTATATGTCAAAAACTATTATTTTTAGAGAAAAGTCACTAAAGGCCTTTTCTGTTTGGAATGATCCAAAAAACCTAAAAAAACTTTTTTCCATGAAAAAAAAATAATTTTAGGAAAAAAACAAAAAAAAAAACGTTTAAAAAATTTTTGACCACTTTTTGGTCCTAGCAACATGCAAATTTGTTAAAAGGGGTCCTTTTTGAGTAAAATTGTGCAAAACATCCGAATTAGAATATTTTCCCTAGCGGATGCGCAGTGGCTTTCTGGACTAAAGTATATTTTGATTTAAGCATATTATAATGGGTTAGGCACATACACCCTAGTATTGATCTTACTATTTTTCACGTATTTTCACCTAAACTTAAATAAACCCTGATAGTCCCCTAAATAAATATTTCAATATTTCTGATTATTTTGTTCATAGAGATTCTGACCAATAGAAATAAAAATTACAGCGATTATTTCATTCACAGGAGATTCTGAACAATAGAAAGCTACAGAAATCTAAATTAAATTGATAATTTTTGATAATTTCACGTCGTCAAGTATATTACGTCAGATGCCCTTCGTTGCTATGAAAAAATACATTCAGTGACATTAATGACAATTAATGTTTTAAAAGTTATAAAATTGATGACTTTCAACCGTAAAATATTTATAACCACTGTGTGTTTAATTGTACTAATTTGTACTTACATAAATAAATTACAATAAAATTTTGGTTTTTAACAGTTTTATTCATGAAATAATCGCAACAAATTGCACTTGATCTCTAAAATTAATATAGAATTTTTGCCCTCGTGACACTTTGACATAATTTCACTTGCCTTCGGCTCGTGAAATTAAAACTGTCAAAGTGTTACTCGGGAAAAATTTAATAATTTTATAGTTCTTGTGCAATTACTACTGATTATTTCATTCATAGGAGATTCTGACCAATAGAAAGCTACAGAAATCTAAATTAAATCGATTATGTTTTAATGATTTTAACTTCCAATCGTATAGTAAGATATTTGATGTATAGTAAGGTATTTGAATTCTGTCCAATCAGATTAAAATTATACTGAGAATTATCTACTGTAGAAAATTATCAGTAGTAATTGCACAAGAGCTCTGAAATTATTGAATTTTTCCCGAGTGACACTTTGACAGTTTTAATTTCACGAGCCGAAGGCAAGTGAAATTATGTCAAAGTGTCACGAGAGCAAAAATTCTATATTAACTTCAGAGGTCGAGTGCAATTTGTTGCGATTATTTCATGAATAAAACTGTTCAAAACCAAAATTTAATTGTAATTTATTTATGTAAGTACTATTAAACACACAGTTTTTATAAATATTTGACGATTGAAAGTCATCACTGTTATAATTTTTAAAACATTAATTGTCATTAATGTCACTGAATGTATTTTTTCGTAGCAACGAAGGGCATCTGACGTAATATACTTAACGACGGGAGATTATCAAAAATTATCGATTTAATTCAGATTTCTGTAGCTTTCTATTGGTCAGAATCTCCTATGAATTAAATAATCGATAGATTTTTTTTAAGTAGATTGTTTCTGTTTAATGGCAACAAGTTTCCTAGTTATGAAAACTGCCACATTTAAGAAAATATCCATCATATACGTATTAAAAAATAATCTTACGAATATCACACGACAGTAGGAATAAATAAGAAAATAATGCTTCATTTGTACTCAAGTTTGTTGTCATTGGGCAATAGCAACTCGAGCCCTGCGGGCTCTCGTGTCTATTGCCAGACAACAAATTTTCGAAAAACTGTCGCATTATTTTCAATGTATTCTCATTCTCTTGTGATATTATACCCGATAATTTTTGATAATTTCCCGTCGTCAAGTATATTACGTCAGATACCCTTCGCTGCTATGAAGAAATACATTCAGTAACATTAATGACAATTAATGTTTTAAAAATTTTAAAAGTGATGACTTTATACCGTCAAATATTTATAACAACTGTGTGTTTAATTGTACTAATTTGTACTTACATAAATTAATTACAATAAAATTTTGGTTTTGAACAGTTTTATTCATGAAATAATCGCAACAAATTGCACTCGATATCTAAAATTAACCCCTTCGTGGCGGACCGTCATCCGGCAAGTCGGCTCCTATATACGGATTCGACCGTTTACCGAGCGGCTTCGCGCGGTCGGTTAAAATACAGTATCACACTACAACTAATTAAAGTTAATGTAATAATAACACTAATTTTAGAAATAAAACTATTTTTATTAAATTTATTTTTCTACATAGTATGTGAGTTAAATTAAATTTTATTCATAAAATACCATTTTAAACAAAAATTAGTAAAAAAGATAAACAAGATAATTCGGATGGAATTCCCCAGACTATTTTGTGCTTGATATCGTCCCAGTCTCCTAATCTGGGAAATTCCATCCTAATTATCTTGAAAGGTAAGTTATAAACAGCAGCACAGTACCTTCACCTCCCACACAAACCCATCAGTCAAAAATCCAAACAACCTTATCACCAATCAAATTAACTAAATATAATCTCTTTCTGGACATCACCCACTTTTGGTCGTGGTTTCCCCAGTTTTAGATTTGAATAAGGTAATTCGGACGGAACAGAAATACCTGAAATATGATGAAGACGGTTTCACCGCCTTATGGCGAACGAAAACTCATGATGCACCCGTGTGCATCACCGTACTGACCGGACAGCCAAGCATGATGCACACGGGTGCATCACCGTACCGAAGGGGTTAATATAGAATTTTAGAGCTCTTGTGCAATTACTACTGATTATTTCATTTATAGGAGATTCTGACCAATAGAAAGCTACAGAAATAAAGATTAAACTGATAATTTTTGATAATTTCCCGTCGTGAAGTATATTACGTCAGATGCCCTTCGTTGCTAGGAAAAATACATTCAGTGACATTAATGACAATAATTAATGTTTTAAAAATTATAAATGTGATGACTTTCAACCGTCAAATATTTATGACAACTGTGTGTTTAAATATACTAATTTGTACTTACATAAATAAATTACAATAATATTTTGGTTTTGAACAGTTCTATTCATGAAATAATCGCAACAAATTGCAGTCGATCTCTAAAATTAATATAGAATTTAAGAGCTCTTGTGCAACTACCACTGATAATTTTTTTCGATAATTTCCCGTCGTCAAGTATTACGTCAGATACCCTTCGTTGCTACGCAAAAATACATTCAATGACATTAATGTATGTATACACCGTTCTTAGGCGTCAACGCCCTTCGGTAGGGATCTATGGAGGAGTATCACCAAGCCGGAAGCCCTTATCCCTTCCCGTACCGCTCCTCCATAGGCCGATCAGACGCCAGTTTATTCCAGACCAAGCCGTAGACTCTATTGAGTTTTATACTACGGCGTTGGCCTTTTATAAATTTCATGACCTAGCTGAGGCTCGAACCAGCGACCGCAAATCGCAAATCCACTAAACTTGTCGATCGACTGAGCCCCAGCTAACTGGACCGTCAAGACCGACTCAATGACATTAATGACATTAATGACAATTATTAATGACAACTTGTCAGAGATTGATGACAACAGATTAATGTCACAGATTAATGACAACTTGTCACATATTAATGACAACTTGTCACAGAGAACACCAAGAAAGGGGTTTAGAAAATATTTAGGTGAAGATATCAATAATATTTAAAATTATTTAAAAGGTTAGTTTAATTTATGAAATAATCTTACCCAATTACTCTCAAGCTCTTAAAAATTATCGACTTGTTTTGCCCTCGTGATACGTTGACATAATTTCACTTCCCTTCGGGTCATGAAATTAAAATTGTCAAAGTGTCACTCGGGATACAAATCGATAATTTTAGAGCTCTCGTGTAAATACTACCAATAATTCTTCCATAACGCACGTCTTCTTCTTCTTCTTCTTCTTCTGCTTCTTCTTCTTCTTCTTCTTCTTCTTCTTCTTCTTCTTCTTCTTCTTCTTCTTCTAAAGGCGCTACAACCCTTTGTGAATCTTAGCCTGCTTAACAATGTTTTTCCATTCTGTCCTGTCGGATACTTTCCTTCGCCACTGCTTTCCATAACGCTACAGTAACTAATTAACAAATAGACGGGGTGATATTAGATAGAAGTTAAGCCACGATTTTCTGAGTTCTGCCCTCGGCAGTACTGGAAGATTAGAGGAGGTACTTACAATTTGTCGAATAATCCACGGATTTCCTGTGACCTTTCCTATGAAAATTAGATTTGTCATAAAAAAAAATGAGACTTTGCAAAGAATTTCCGAGACCAGCATATCCATTGAATAAAAGGATACTATCGATTTTATGGAGAAAATTTGAAGAAAATCACGAAAATTTCATTAATTTCATTACGTGTTTATATACATACACCTACACCATTTTGCAATACTCCTGCCCAAAAATTTTTTTCATAAAATCCATAGTATCCCTTTAAGTCAAGCGTCCACAGACCCGCATCGTACGCATCGTACGCAGCGGATTTTAGTTTGACAATCGATAATGCGATCCGTACGATGCGGATCAGTGGACGCGGTTACATAAGTTTCTGTACAAGGCAAACTAAAATCCGTTGCGTACGATGCGTCCGATGCGTACGATGCGGGTCTGTGGACGCTTGCCTTTATCCTATGATATGGCGATTCAGCAAATCATTGCAATACTTCTTTTATTTTTTTCATGGAAAATTTAATTTTCCCAGGAAAATGTCACAGGAAACCCGTAGATTTTTCCGCAAATTGTAAAATACTTCCTTCAACCTTCCTATATTGCAAAAGGGCAGAAAATCGTGGATGGACTTCTGTCTCCCGGTATAATAGATTAGTCATTTCCTGTATCTGTAGCACTTCCTTATACGTTCGCATTAACGAAGAACACGATTGTCACTTGTCACGGACTCTGACTACGCCTACTGGACTATTCAGACCGTTGTTTAGTAAGACAGGAACTTTTATTGTTGTTTTTTTTATCGATATTAGGCAGGAACTTTTATTGCTTTTTTATAGCTTTCAAAACTCCAAGTAACTGGATGCCGGGTATCACTAGTAAACGTGCGCTACCTGCTTCGACATTTAAAATTCTGATTTCTTTGCCCTTTGTATCAGCTTTAGCAGGACAAATCATTTGTAAATACTCATTTTTAATGTTTATTTATTGAGATAAACGTTAAGAAAACGGATTGCATAGATAATGAAAAAATGTAAAAAAATGAGACATGGACTTTTAGATTTAGTATTGTGTTTATGGGAGTACGCCACAATTGTTGGTGTAATAAAAATTACATTTCCTAAATATAAGACTGTTGTTTGACGTTTCGACTTCCATCCCGAAAATCGTTTTCCGAAGTAAAACAAAAAATTAGGTCGGAAAATCCTGGGAAAATCCTCATATTAATCTTTTTAGGTTATGTGTCAAACATTGTGGCCTAATTCCATAAACACAATATTAAATTTAACATGCCACAAGAAACCAGCCTTGCGGACTTTTAAAGGTTTTGATACCAATTAATTCAGGTTTAAGAGGCCTTAAGATCTCACAGAATTTTTAAAAGCATCTAGCGGATATTTTGAGGGTTTGTTAACCCAATAACCAAATCCTGCTTAAGTTTGGATATTTTGAGATAATAATTCAATACAAAATATACTGTGTTCTTCTTCTTTGAGTACCGCGCCTAAATTTTAGACGTGCGTGGGTAGCTTCATTGACACTTTGCCGATACTTTTTCGATCTTGTTCGGCATCTATCAATTCATCTGCTGATAAGCCACTTTATTGGCGAAGGTTTCGAAGTAATGAATATTTCTTCCTGCCAGTTCCTATTTTGCCCTCTATCTATTCGCTGAATATTAACTGCGGTTTCGAGTATCTGCTACCTCTCATTATACAGTATGTCCCTGTAAGTTGTATCCATATGGAAAACTTTTTTATTATAAATTTTACGAAAACACTTCCGAAGATTCAAACATCAGATATCAAATTTTATGAATGTTATACGAAGTATGTCAAAAAGTTTGAATTTCACTCAAGAGTAAAGTAGCTTTATTTTTCACAATATTGAAAATTGCTATTACGAAAAGTTAGTTGAAATTTAAAACTATATTATAATATGCAATTATATCCTCCTTATTGAAAAACATTTTTTTTTGAAAAATTATCGATAATTAACATTATTTTCAGTTATTTCAATTCTGATAACTCTTTTATTATCAATTTTAGAAAAAAAAGTGATTCTTATTAAAAAATTTTGGATGGTCTAAAACCAAATACAACCATCTTGTATCAAATTTTATCAATTGTATACGAGGTATGTCAAAAATGATAAATTTAGATCAAAAGTAAAGTATCTTTATCGTTCAGAATTATTCAATTAGAAGGATGTAATTACATACTGAAACATAGTTTTTAATTCTAAATAACTTTTCATAATAAAAATTTTCGATATTGTTAAAAATAAACGTATTTTACTCTTGAGCAAAATTCATATTTTTTGACATACCTCGTATAAAATTGATAAAATTTTGACATAAGATGGTTGTATTTTAGGTTTTAGACCATACAGAACTATTCATTAAAAAGCACTTTTTTTCGTAAAATTAATAATAAAAGAGTTATCTGAATTGAAATAACTGAAAATAATGTTAGTTATCCATAATTTATCAAAAAAATTTAATTAGAAGGATGTAATTGCATACTAGAATATAGTTTTAGTTCAAAACAACTTTTCATAATAGCAATTTTCAATATTGTGAAAAATAAAACTACTTTACTCTTGAGTGAAATTCAAACTTTTTGACATACCTCGTATATTATTCAAAAAATTTGATATTTGATGGTTAAACCTTAGGTTTTGGACCATGCAGAGCTTTTTATGAAGAATAAATTCTTTTCGTAAAATTAATAATAAAAAAGTTTTCCATATGGATACAACTTACAGGGACATATTGTATATACTGCGTTCTGTTCTATCTATTTATCTCTTTAGCCTTCTTCTGTCTATCTTTGAACATAGGCCACTCCAATCCTTTTTCAATCTTCTCTGTCTGTCTCTACAGTCATCCACCTAGAGCATACGTGCTTCTTGATAGTATCATCTGTTCATCTCTTTTGGGGCCTTCCTCGGCTTCGTTTATGTTCCCACGGTCTCCAATTTATAAGAATTTTACTCCTTTGGTCTTCTTTTTGTCTTATGTTGCGTCCAGCAGATCCTCATTCCAATTTTGCAACTTCTTGTCTAACATCTCTAACTTTTGTTTTCTCTCTTATCCACTCGTTTCTCTTTTTATACATTAGTCTTATGTGCAACATTTGTCTTTCCGTTGCTCTTTGCGTTTTTATAATTTTGACCATGTTTGCTTTTGTAAACGTCCACGTTTTTGAACCATAAGTGAGAACATGTAGTATGCATTTATTGTATTATACAGGGTGTTTCATTGGGAAACGGAAATACTTTAATAGTGAATAGAGGTCACCGAGCCGGTTCTAGATATAGTACATTTTTTGCCCTACCGACTTTTATAACCGAGTTACAGGGTGTTTTATCGATTTTGCCCATTTCTTTCCTAAGCCATAACTTTAGAACCACCCTGTATATTTTTTTGATATTTGGTACACATATGTCTCATTCAAAAGCCAAACGATGGACATACTAACCATAAGAAAAATCCAGGTCCGGATTAACAAAAAATTATAAGGTAATTGTGACCTTAACAAAACACGCTGCATATTGAAATGTTGAAAATCTGTTTGCATATTTGAAAAGAGCGCAAAAAAGTAAGTTTAATGGTTCGCTTCAATTTTTCGGCCACACAATTTTATGACTTTAATTTTGAAATTATATTGAATTTTTTAAGAACTTTGACATTAAAAAGCAGATATGATTAACTTTTAGTTATAAATTATTAAAGTTAATGAATAAATAATAATTTTAAAAATAATCAATACATATTTACCTCATTGGAACGACCCAATTACTAATGACAAGAAAAATCCAGGTCCGGATTAAGAAAAAAATATAAAGTAATTGTGACCTTGAAACAACACCCTGTATATTGAAATTTTGAAAATTTGTTTGTGTATTTTAAAAGAGCATAAAAAACTGCGTTAAAAGGTGCATGTCAAATTTTTTCGCAGATAACTTAATTACGGCACTTTTGAAATCATATTGATTAATTCCAAGTCACAAGAAGCTACCAGACAAATGAAGAACAATCCCAATGTACTTAGAAAATCGACTCGAAATATTTTAAAACGAGCAAGGAAATGCATCGAACAAAATGGCGGACATTTTGAGCAACTGTTATAGTTCAAATATTTTTAATTTATGTTAAATTGTTGAATTGTAACAAATTTTTGTTTTATTAGATATAGCAGTTTTTTTAATTCTTTACTAAATCATTAAAATATCCCAATTCTCGCAATTCTAATCTTTAATGATGTGCATATATGTACAAATCCAGAGAATCTATGAAGCCAGCGTAGTAAATAAGTATTAAGTATTTTTAAAATAAGTATGGATTCATTAACATTAAATTATTATTAAAAGTTAACAATACCTGGTTTTTAATCTCAGAGTTCTTTAAAATTTCAATATAATTTCAAAATTGAAGTAATTAAATCAACGGCGAAAAAATTAAAATAAGCCTTTAATCACAGTTTTTCATGCTCTTTTAAAATACGCAGACAAATTTTTAAAGTTGTTCTGAAGCTATTTTCTTGTGGCATTTTTATAATCAAGTATATTCAAATGGGAAATAAGCCACAATTTTACCTAAAAATGATTTTATTAACGTTTCGACGCCCAAGTCGGGTGTCGTTGTCAAAATACAAAATATTATTAAATAATTTTTAAAATTTCAATATACAGGGTGTTGGTTCAAGGTCACATTTACTTTGTATTTTTTTCTTAATCCGGACCTGGATTTTTCTTGTCATTAGTAATTGGGTCGTCCCAATGTGGTAAATAAGTATTGATTATTTTTAAAATGAGTATTTATTCATTAACTTTAATAATTTATAACTAGAAGTTAATAATATTTGATTTTTAATGTCAAAGTTCTTAAAAAATTCAATATAATTTCAAAATTAAAGTCATAAAATTGTCTGGCCGAAAAATTGAAGCAAACCATTAAACTTACTTTTTGTGCTGTTTTCAAATATGCAAACAGATTTTCAAAATTTCAATATACAGGGTGTTTTTTTAAGGTCACAATTACTTTATATTTTTTTGTTAATCCGGACCTGGATTTTTCTTATGGTTAGTATGTCGGTCGTTTTGGTTTTGAATGAGACATATGTGTACCAAATATCAAAAAATATACGGGGTGGTTCTAAAGTTATGGCTTAGTAAAGAAATGGGCAAAATCGATAAAACACCCTGTAACTCGGTTATAAAAGTCGGTAGGGCAAAAAATGTACTATATCTAGAACCGGCTCGGTGACCTCTATTCATTATTAAAGTATTTCCGTTTCCCAATGAAACACCCTGTATACCCTTGTCTTAAGATGTTGTGAATATCGTTGGTTTTTAAGGATGTAGCTTAGTATCCCACATACCGCCCATGCTAAACCAACTCGTCTTTTGATCTACAGTGTTACTTACCCGAAATAACGTTGTATACTTTGGTACACATTTTTGTTAGTTATTTCGATTAAGCGAAATTATGTATAAGCCAGTCAATGAGAGCAAGAACAGGATATTTCCTCCGAATTCAATCCTACTGCATGGATTTTAATGAAATTTTGGGAAAAGGCCCCACTTATCTCCTTACTCAAAGTCTACCGTATATACTCTGGCGCTTTTACCTTGGGTGCGGTTCCCAACCCTTCAAGGGGGTGGAAAATTTTTTGCATAAAATAACCACGGAAGTGGCTAAAGAAAGTAATTCTAAGCAAAAACTGTTCTATAATGTTTATTTGAAAACTCAATACTTTTTGAGTTATTCGTGGTTGAAAATTGACCATTTTCATTGAAAACTGACATCTTTTCGGACGGTTTTTTCGAATACCTTGAAAACTATGCATCAAACTAAAAAAAACTATATACACCATTTTTGTAGCATTTAAAACAACAAAGAGGATCGTTCCTTCATTAATCTTATAGTTACAATACAAAAAGAGATATGGTTGGTGAAAAGAGTTTGTTTTTGGTGCATGCTCAAATCGGGGTATTCAACTTGAAATAACAAAAAAAAAACGGTCGATTTTAGGTGTAGAATGCTGCCAATATGTTTTGTTGTGCTTGAAAATACCTTTTAAAACGAGCAGTATTAAATGTTGATTACATTCAAACGAAGCGAGATTGGCTGCAAAAAAGTTGATGACTAATGTACTTTAAGAAAAAATGAGAACTATATTTAACCCCTTATACACCAGAATTTAAATGCATTGTTTTCCATCTACAATAACTTTTACTATAGTGTTATTTCTATGTTCAAAACGTTGAACGAGTTTAAAATGAATGGTTTAAAAAAAGATAAGATCAATTTTAGAGCGCATTTTTAAATTTTCTTTAAAATCTTCCTTTTTCTCCATGTAACTTGAAAATGATAAGAGATACAGTAATGGAAAACAAAAACATAATTTTTATCTAAAAAACCCTACATTTTTGCACCGTATCTTTTTTTCGTATCTTTTATCATTTTCTAGTTATATGGAGAAAAGGAGATTTTTAAGAAAATTTAAAAATGCGTTCTATAACTTTATCTTAGTTTTTTCAAAAACAATTTATTTTAAACCCGTCCAACTTTTGAACATAGAAATAACACTATAATAAAATGTATGGTAGAATGAAAACAATGAATTTAAGTTCTGGTGGATGAAAGGTTAAATAAACTTTATCATTTTTTTCTTAAAATACATTATTCATCAAATTTTTTGCAGCATATTTCGCTTAGTTTGAATGTAATCGACATTTAATATTGCTCATTTTAAAGGTTTTTTCACGCACTACAAAAGGTATTGGTAGCATTATACACCTAAAATTGACTGTTTCTCTGTTATTTCAATTTGAATACACCGATTTGAGCATGCACCAAAAAACAAACTTTTTTCACCTACTATATCTCTTTTTGTATTATAACTAGAAGATTTATGAAGGAACGAGTCTCTTTGTTTTTTTATAAGCCACAAAAATGTTTTTATAAGCCACAAAAATGTTTTTATATAGTTTTTTTAGTTAGATGCATAGTTTTTAAGGTATAGGCAAAATACAGTCCGAAAGGGTGTCATTTTTCAATGAAAATGGCCAATTTTCAACCACGAATAACTCAAAAAGTATTGCGTTTTCAAAGAAAATTATAAAATAGTTTTTGCTCAGAATTAGGTTTTCTAGCTACCTCCTTGGTTATTTTGAACAAAAAATTTTCCACCCCCTTGAAGGGGTATGAACCGCCCCCAAGATAAAAGCGCCAAAGTATATAGGGTAGACTTTGTTTCTTGAGCTATTCGCTATTCCCTACTTACTGTGAAAATATCAAGTACATAGATGTAGTAGGATGGAATTCTAAGTCAAATACCCTCATTGACTGTCTTATACATAGATCAGCCAAACCTTTCCTGTAACTGTAGCACGTCTGTACAACGTCAGTTTTACGTCCGCATGAACGAAGAACACGATTAAATCTGACTACGCCTACTGGCTTACTCAGTTCCTTTTAAAGATGAAATAAGACAAGAACTTTTATTTTTATTTTTGTTTTTTTATTGATATAAGACAGGAACTTTTATTGCTTATTTTATAGCTTTCAAAACTCCAAGCTTCTGCATGCCTGGTATTCCTAGTAAACGTGCTCTACCTGTTTCGACATTTAAAATTCTGTTTTCTTTACCCTTTGTATTAGCTTTAGCAGGACAATAACTAATTTTTAAACACTCATTTTTAAAGTTTATTTGCTGAGATAAATGTTAAGGAAACCGACTGCATAATTAATGAAAAAATGTAAAAAAAATGAGACACAGATTTTAGATAATTTGTTACCAATTTCTTCTTCTTCAGGTTCCTTCCCTATCTAAGTTTGGAAATCGTCATCGCTATTTTAATTTTATTGGCCGCACTTCTGAATAATTCTAATGAGCTGCAACCGAACCACTCCCTCAAGTTTCTTAGCCAGGATATTTTGCATCGTCCTGGGTTTCTCTTCCCTTGTATCTTCCCTTGCATAATTAACCTAAGTAATACGTACTTCTCGACCCTCACTATATGACCCAGATATTGAATCTTTCTAATTTTAACAGTTTTTATGACTTCACATTCTTTCTTCATTCTTTGTAACACCTCTATATTAGTTATTTTTCAGTCCACGATATTCTGTGGATTCTCCTGTAGCACCACATCTCAAAGGAGTTTAATTTTTTGATTTCAGACTGTTTTATTGTCCACGCTTCCATGCCGTATAGTAAAGTGGAAAAAACGTAACATCGTAGCATTCTTGTGCGGATCTCTAGGTTAAGGTTACGGTTGCAAAGTAAGTTCTTCAATTTTATGAACCTGTTTCTTGCCATTTCTATTCTAGATCTGATTTCTTTTGTTTGATCTTAATCTTCGGTTAGCCACGTTCCTAAATATTTATATGTTGTTACTCTTTCGATCGTTGTATTATTGATGATCAGGTTATCTACATTTTGTGGTTTTTTTGAGAATATCATTGATTTAGTTTTCTTGAGATTCATTTGCAGTCCGTACCTGTCACATGCATTGTATACATGTTGTATTATGTACTGTAAATCTTCCATGTCACTTGCACTTACAAATTGTTACCAATTTAGTAAGGTTAAAAAGACTAAAATCTTACATAATCCTTACAAGTTTGTAGCTGATATTTTGAGACTTTGTTAACCAAAATAACCAAATTATGGACCAGGGTATTTAACAATAAAACATCGGCAAATAAATAGATTTTTAAATAGAGATCGACTTCCAACTTTTTGCATTGTGTACAGGATAACGTCAGGAAAAAGTCTACAATGGAAAAATGGGTGGAAATATATAATTGCCTTTACAGTGCATAAAATACATTCACAAGTGCATAAGCATGTCAAAATCAGTATATTAATCGCCAGATCTTGTCACTAACGGGTTTTTGGGTCGCTGAGACTGAGCATGAATATGCCATTAAAACCGACCTCCGGAGCACCTGGCCCCCAGTGTTACTGTTAAGGCACGTAATCTAGAGTTTAGAGAATTTTCGGCACTAAATTAATATAGTCAGATTTCCCGGGGGAATTTGGGAGCCAGGAAACATGAATACTCCATCAGAACGGACACCCTGAGCATCTGGTGCCGTGTCACTGCTAAGGCACGCCATCTTCTTCGGGAATTTCGAAGATTTTCAGCATTAAATTGATGCAAATAGAATACTCGGAGGATTTTGGGTTTACTAAATACCCAAAGTACCTGCAGCCCATTTTCACTGCTAAGGAACGTCATCTTCTGGATTTTAGAGGGGTTTCGGAACTAAATTTATGCAAACAGATTACTCGGGAGTAGATGAACTAACTGACCGAATTGAAGCCGACAATGGGATAAGAAGGCGGATTCTTTGAGTTCTTTATTTTTCACCCTGATTATGGACGAAATAATAAAAAAAGTAAGAACTAAAAAAGGATACCTAATGGGAGAAAAACAACTTAAAATAATCTGCTATGCGGACGATGCAATACTAATCTCTCAAAGTGAAGATGATTTACAACGTATGCTGCACCAATTCAACATAATCGCCAGAAAATTTAACATGTTAATTTCCTCAAAAAAGACGAATGCATGGTTATAACAGCAGATCCAGTAAGATGTAAATTGGAGCTGGAAGGTCAGATAATAGAACAAGTGATGTAGTTTAAGTACCTAGGCATCACACTATCCAGCTACGGAAGACTTGAAACAGAAGTGGAAGATCAACTGAATAGAGCAAACAGAGCCGCAGGTTGCCTGAATGACACAATATGGAGAAATAAAAATATCGAAAAAGAAATGAAAGGCAGTATTTACAAAACAGTCGTCAGACCAATAATGACATACGCGGCAGAAACACGACTCGACACAGAGAGGACAAAAAGATTGCTCTAAACAGCGGAGATGAAAACCATTTGAAAAATCGATGGTAAGACTCTATGGGACAGAGCTAGAAGTACAGATATATGACGGAGATGCAAGGTGGATAACATTAACAACTGGGTAATAAACAGAAGAATAGAATGGAATGACCACATAAGCCGAATGACAACAAATATGGTAGTCAGGACAGCGAGAGACAGTTCCCCAATAGGAAGATGATCAGTGGGAAGACCACGAAAACGATGGAACGACAACTTACTAGAGGCACATTGAAAAAACAAATAGAGTCATGTCTATACAAGAAGAAGAAGAAGAAGAAGAAGAAGAGAAGAAGATTATCCGGGAGTTTCTGGGGTCGCTGAACACGAACACACTTGATTAATCTAAATTAGTATATTTTTTAGATTGTTACTAAAGGGACACGTAATGCTTTCGTTCTGCTATATCAACACCAAACCTCAAAGCACCTGGAGCCCACTTTCACTGCTAAGGCACGTTCCCTTCTGGGGTTTAAAGGAGATTTGGCACTAAATTTAAGCAAGCAGATTACTCTGGAGTTTTGCTTGATT